>NW_028175232.1:0-90582 GCF_965226575.1 Pagrus pagrus | reverse complement strand
CTAAAACAGCCTCCAATCGCTCTGAAACGCTCATTTTTGACATAAGCCACTTTTCACCTTTAATGAATTAAATTCCAGGTAAAAACTCCTTTGCCATGAAGAAGATCCAAATTCAACCAGTTCAGGCTAGTAAACCTGTTTGAAAGACCTTTTTTCAGTGAAATGCAGCTTAGTGCAAAAACAGGCTGCTCTCGCTCTGAAACGCTCATTTTTCACATAAGCCACTTTTCAGCCTTAGGCGACTGTACAGTGCTAAAACAGCCTCCAATCGCTCTGAAACGCTCATTTTTGACATAATCCACTTTTCACCTTTAATGAATGAAATTCCAGGTAAAAACTCCTTTGCCATGAAGAAGATCCAAATTCAACCAGTTCAGGCTAGTAAACCTGTTTGAAAGACCTTTTTTCAGTGAAATGCAGCTTAGTGCAAAAACAGGCTGCTCTCGCTCTGAAACGCTCATTTTTCACATAAGCCACTTTTCAGCGCTAAAACAGCCTCCAATCGCTCTGAAACGCTCATTTTTGACATAAGCCACTTTTCACCTTTAATGAATGAAATTCCAGGTAAAAACTCCTTTGCCATGAATAAGATCCAAATTCAACCAGTTCAGGCTAGTAAACCTGTTTGAAAGACCTTTTTTCAGTGAAATGCAGCTTAGTGCAAAAACAGGCTGCTCTCGCTCTGAAACGCTCATTTTTCACATAAGCCACTTTTCAGCCTTAGGCGACTGTACAGTGCTAAAACAGCCTCCAATCGCTCTGAAACGCTCATTTTTGACATAATCCACTTTTCACCTTTAATGAATGAAATTCCAGGTAAAAACTCCTTTGCCATGAAGAAGATCCAAATTCAACCAGTTCAGGCTAGTAAACCTGTTTGAAAGACCTTTTTTCAGTGAAATGCAGCTTAGTGCAAAAACAGGCTGCTCTCGCTCTGAAACGCTCATTTTTCACATAAGCCACTTTTCAGCCTTAGGCGACTGTACAGTGCTAAAACAGCCTCCAATCGCTCTGAAACGCTCATTTTTCACATAAGCCACTTTTCAGCGCTAAAACAGCCTCCAATCGCTCTGAAACGCTCATTTTTGACATAAGCCACTTTTCACCTTTAATGAATTAAATTCCAGGTAAAAACTCCTTTGCCATGAAGAAGATCCAAATTCAACCAGTTCAGGCTAGTAAACCTGTTTGAAAGACCTTTTTTCAGTGAAATGCAGCTTAGTGCAAAAACAGGCTGCTCTCGCTCTGAAACGCTCATTTTTCACATAAGCCACTTTTCAGCCTTAGGCGACTGTACAGTGCTAAAACAGCCTCCAATCGCTCTGAAACGCTCATTTTTGACATAATCCACTTTTCACCTTTAATGAATGAAATTCCAGGTAAAAACTCCTTTGCCATGAAGAAGATCCAAATTCAACCAGTTCAGGCTAGTAAACCTGTTTGAAAGACCTTTTTTCAGTGAAATGCAGCTTAGTGCAAAAACAGGCTGCTCTCGCTCTGAAACGCTCATTTTTCACATAAGCCACTTTTCAGCCTTAGGCGACTGTACAGTGCTAAAACAGCCTCCAATCGCTCTGAAACGCTCATTTTTGACATAAGCCACTTTTCACCTTTAATGAATGAAATTCCAGGTAAAAACTCCTTTGCCATGAATAAGATCCAAATTCAACCAGTTCAGGCTAGTAAACCTGTTTGAAAGACCTTTTTTCAGTGAAATGCAGCTTAGTGCAAAAACAGGCTGCTCTCGCTCTGAAACGCTCATTTTTCACATAAGCCACTTTTCAGCCTTAGGCGACTGTACAGTGCTAAAACAGCCTCCAATCGCTCTGAAACGCTCATTTTTGACATAATCCACTTTTCACCTTTAATGAATGAAATTCCAGGTAAAAACTCCTTTGCCATGAAGAAGATCCAAATTCAACCAGTTCAGGCTAGTAAACCTGTTTGAAAGACCTTTTTTCAGTGAAATGCAGCTTAGTGCAAAAACAGGCTGCTCTCGCTCTGAAACGCTCATTTTTCACATAAGCCACTTTTCAGCCTTAGGCGACTGTACAGTGCTAAAACAGCCTCCAATCGCTCTGAAACGCTCATTTTTCACATAAGCCACTTTTCAGCGCTAAAACAGCCTCCAATCGCTCTGAAACGCTCATTTTTGACATAAGCCACTTTTCACCTTTAATGAATTAAATTCCAGGTAAAAACTCCTTTGCCATGAAGAAGATCCAAATTCAACCAGTTCAGGCTAGTAAACCTGTTTGAAAGACCTTTTTTCAGTGAAATGCAGCTTAGTGCAAAAACAGGCTGCTCTCGCTCTGAAACGCTCATTTTTCACATAAGCCACTTTTCAGCCTTAGGCGACTGTACAGTGCTAAAACAGCCTCCAATCGCTCTGAAACGCTCATTTTTGACATAAGCCACTTTTCACCTTTAATGAATGAAATTCCAGGTAAAAACTCCTTTGCCATGAAGAAGGTCCAAATTCAACCAGTTCAGGCTAGTAAACCTGTTTGAAAGACCTTTTTTCAGTGAAATGCAGCTTAGTGCAAAAACAGGCTGCTCTCGCTCTGAAACGCTCATTTTTCACATAAGCCACTTTTCAGCCTTAGGCGACTGTACAGTGCTAAAACAGCCTCCAATCGCTCTGAAACGCTCATTTTTGACATAATCCACTTTTCACCTTTAATGAATGAAATTCCAGGTAAAAACCCCTTTGCCA
This sequence comes from Pagrus pagrus, assembly GCF_965226575.1. Classification (NCBI taxonomy): domain Eukaryota; kingdom Metazoa; phylum Chordata; class Actinopteri; order Spariformes; family Sparidae; genus Pagrus; species Pagrus pagrus. The sequence goes on along the minus strand of NW_028175232.1, from coordinate 87,866 downwards.
TGAAGAAGATCCAAATTCAACCAGTTCAGGCTAGTAAACCTGTTTGAAAGACCTTTTTTCAGTGAAATGCAGCTTAGTGCAAAAACAGGCTGCTCTCGCTCTGAAACGCTCATTTTTCACATAAGCCACTTTTCAGCCTTAGGCGACTGTACAGTGCTAAAACAGCCTCCAATCGCTCTGAAACGCTCATTTTTCAATTTTAGCTAAAACAGCCTCCAATCGCTCTGAAACGCTCATTTTTGACATAACCCACTTTTCAGCCTTAATGAATTAAATTCCAGGTAAAAACTCATTTGCCATGAAGAAGATCCAAATTCAACCAGTTCAGGCTAGTAAACCTGTTTGAAAGACCTTTTTTCAGTGAAATGCAGCTTAGTGCAAAAACAGGCTGCTCTCGCTCTGAAACGCTCATTTTTCACATAAGCCACTTTTCAGCGCTAAAACAGCCTCCAATCGCTCTGAAACGCTCATTTTTGACATAAGCCACTTTTCACCTTTAATGAATGAAATTCCAGGTAAAAACTCCTTTGCCATGAATAAGATCCAAATTCAACCAGTTCAGGCTAGTAAACCTGTTTGAAAGACCTTTTTTCAGTGAAATGCAGCTTAGTGCAAAAACAGGCTGCTCTCGCTCTGAAACGCTCATTTTTCACATAAGCCACTTTTCAGCCTTAGGCGACTGTACAGTGCTAAAACAGCCTCCAATCGCTCTGAAACGCTCATTTTTGACATAATCCACTTTTCACCTTTAATGAATGAAATTCCAGGTAAAAACTCCTTTGCCATGAAGAAGATCCAAATTCAACCAGTTCAGGCTAGTAAACCTGTTTGAAAGACCTTTTTTCAGTGAAATGCAGCTTAGTGCAAAAACAGGCTGCTCTCGCTCTGAAACGCTCATTTTTCACATAAGCCACTTTTCAGCCTTAGGCGACTGTACAGTGCTAAAACAGCCTCCAATCGCTCTGAAACGCTCATTTTTGACATAATCCACTTTTCACCTTTAATGAATGAAATTCCAGGTAAAAACCCCTTTGCCATGAAGAAGATCCAAATTCAACCAGTTCAGGCTAGTAAACCTGTTTGAAAGACCTTTTTTCAGTGAAATGCAGCTTAGTGCAAAAACAGGCTGCTCTCGCTCTGAAACGCTCATTTTTCACATAAGCCACTTTTCAGCCTTAGGCGACTGTACAGTGCTAAAACAGCCTCCAATCGCTCTGAAACGCTCATTTTTCACATAAGCCACTTTTCAGCGCTAAAACAGCCTCCAATCGCTCTGAAACGCTCATTTTTGACATAACCCACTTTTCAGCCTTAATGAATTAAATTCCAGGTAAAAACTCATTTGCCATGAAGAAGATCCAAATTCAACCAGTTCAGGCTAGTAAACCTGTTTGAAAGACCTTTTTTCAGTGAAATGCAGCTTAGTGCAAAAACAGGCTGCTCTCGCTCTGAAACGCTCATTTTTCACATAAGCCACTTTTCAGCGCTAAAACAGCCTCCAATCGCTCTGAAACGCTCATTTTTGACATAAGCCACTTTTCACCTTTAATGAATGAAATTCCAGGTAAAAACTCCTTTGCCATGAATAAGATCCAAATTCAACCAGTTCAGGCTAGTAAACCTGTTTGAAAGACCTTTTTTCAGTGAAATGCAGCTTAGTGCAAAAACAGGCTGCTCTCGCTCTGAAACGCTCATTTTTCACATAAGCCACTTTTCAGCCTTAGGCGACTGTACAGTGCTAAAACAGCCTCCAATCGCTCTGAAACGCTCATTTTTGACATAATCCACTTTTCACCTTTAATGAATGAAATTCCAGGTAAAAACTCCTTTGCCATGAAGAAGATCCAAATTCAACCAGTTCAGGCTAGTAAACCTGTTTGAAAGACCTTTTTTCAGTGAAATGCAGCTTAGTGCAAAAACAGGCTGCTCTCGCTCTGAAACGCTCATTTTTCACATAAGCCACTTTTCAGCCTTAGGCGACTGTACAGTGCTAAAACAGCCTCCAATCGCTCTGAAACGCTCATTTTTGACATAAGCCACTTTTCACCTTTAATGAATGAAATTCCAGGTAAAAACTCCTTTGCCATGAAGAAGATCCAAATTCAACCAGTTCAGGCTAGTAAACCTGTTTGAAAGACCTTTTTTCAGTGAAATGCAGCTTAGTGCAAAAACAGGCTGCTCTCGCTCTGAAACGCTCATTTTTCACATAAGCCACTTTTCAGCCTTAGGCGACTGTACAGTGCTAAAACAGCCTCCAATCGCTCTGAAACGCTCATTTTTCACATAAGCCACTTTTCAGCGCTAAAACAGCCTCCAATCGCTCTGAAACGCTCATTTTTGACATAAGCCACTTTTCACCTTTAATGAATTAAATTCCAGGTAAAAACTCCTTTGCCATGAAGAAGATCCAAATTCAACCAGTTCAGGCTAGTAAACCTGTTTGAAAGACCTTTTTTCAGTGAAATGCAGCTTAGTGCAAAAACAGGCTGCTCTCGCTCTGAAACGCTCATTTTTCACATAAGCCACTTTTCAGCGCTAAAACAGCCTCCAATCGCTCTGAAACGCTCATTTTTGACATAAGCCACTTTTCACCTTTAATGAATGAAATTCCAGGTAAAAACTCCTTTGCCATGAATAAGATCCAAATTCAACCAGTTCAGGCTAGTAAACCTGTTTGAAAGACCTTTTTTCAGTGAAATGCAGCTTAGTGCAAAAACAGGCTGCTCTCGCTCTGAAACGCTCATTTTTCACATAAGCCACTTTTCAGCCTTAGGCGACTGTACAGTGCTAAAACAGCCTCCAATCGCTCTGAAACGCTCATTTTTGACATAATCCACTTTTCACCTTTAATGAATGAAATTCCAGGTAAAAACTCCTTTGCCATGAAGAAGATCCAAATTCAACCAGTTCAGGCTAGTAAACCTGTTTGAAAGACCTTTTTTCAGTGAAATGCAGCTTAGTGCAAAAACAGGCTGCTCTCGCTCTGAAACGCTCATTTTTCACATAAGCCACTTTTCAGCGCTAAAACAGCCTCCAATCGCTCTGAAACGCTCATTTTTGACATAAGCCACTTTTCACCTTTAATGAATTAAATTCCAGGTAAAAACTCCTTTGCCATGAAGAAGATCCAAATTCAACCAGTTCAGGCTAGTAAACCTGTTTGAAAGACCTTTTTTCAGTGAAATGCAGCTTAGTGCAAAAACAGGCTGCTCTCGCTCTGAAACGCTCATTTTTCACATAAGCCACTTTTCAGCCTTAGGCGACTGTACAGTGCTAAAACAGCCTCCAATCGCTCTGAAACGCTCATTTTTGACATAAGCCACTTTTCACCTTTAATGAATGAAATTCCAGGTAAAAACTCCTTTGCCATGTAGAAGGTCCAAATTCAACCAGTTCAGGCTAGTAAACCTGTTTGAAAGACCTTTTTTCAGTGAAATGCAGCTTAGTGCAAAAACAGGCTGCTCTCGCTCTGAAACGCTCATTTTTCACATAAGCCACTTTTCAGCCTTAGGCGACTGTACAGTGCTAAAACAGCCTCCAATCGCTCTGAAACGCTCATTTTTGACATAATCCACTTTTCACCTTTAATGAATGAAATTCCAGGTAAAAACCCCTTTGCCATGAAGAAGATCCAAATTCAACCAGTTCAGGCTAGTAAACCTGTTTGAAAGACCTTTTTTCAGTGAAATGCAGCTTAGTGCAAAAACAGGCTGCTCTCGCTCTGAAACGCTCATTTTTCACATAAGCCACTTTTCAGCCTTAGGCGACTGTACAGTGCTAAAACAGCCTCCAATCGCTCTGAAACGCTCATTTTTCACATAAGCCACTTTTCAGCGCTAAAACAGCCTCCAATCGCTCTGAAACGCTCATTTTTGACATAACCCACTTTTCAGCCTTAATGAATTAAATTCCAGGTAAAAACTCATTTGCCATGAAGAAGATCCAAATTCAACCAGTTCAGGCTAGTAAACCTGTTTGAAAGACCTTTTTTCAGTGAAATGCAGCTTAGTGCAAAAACAGGCTGCTCTCGCTCTGAAACGCTCATTTTTCACATAAGCCACTTTTCAGCGCTAAAACAGCCTCCAATCGCTCTGAAACGCTCATTTTTGACATAAGCCACTTTTCACCTTTAATGAATGAAATTCCAGGTAAAAACTCCTTTGCCATGAATAAGATCCAAATTCAACCAGTTCAGGCTAGTAAACCTGTTTGAAAGACCTTTTTTCAGTGAAATGCAGCTTAGTGCAAAAACAGGCTGCTCTCGCTCTGAAACGCTCATTTTTCACATAAGCCACTTTTCAGCCTTAGGCGACTGTACAGTGCTAAAACAGCCTCCAATCGCTCTGAAACGCTCATTTTTGACATAATCCACTTTTCACCTTTAATGAATGAAATTCCAGGTAAAAACTCCTTTGCCATGAAGAAGATCCAAATTCAACCAGTTCAGGCTAGTAAACCTGTTTGAAAGACCTTTTTTCAGTGAAATGCAGCTTAGTGCAAAAACAGGCTGCTCTCGCTCTGAAACGCTCATTTTTCACATAAGCCACTTTTCAGCCTTAGGCGACTGTACAGTGCTAAAACAGCCTCCAATCGCTCTGAAACGCTCATTTTTGACATAATCCACTTTTCACCTTTAATGAATGAAATTCCAGGTAAAAACCCCTTTGCCATGAAGAAGATCCAAATTCAACCAGTTCAGGCTAGTAAACCTGTTTGAAAGACCTTTTTTCAGTGAAATGCAGCTTAGTGCAAAAACAGGCTGCTCTCGCTCTGAAACGCTCATTTTTCACATAAGCCACTTTTCAGCCTTAGGCGACTGTACAGTGCTAAAACAGCCTCCAATCGCTCTGAAACGCTCATTTTTCACATAAGCCACTTTTCAGCGCTAAAACAGCCTCCAATCGCTCTGAAACGCTCATTTTTGACATAACCCACTTTTCAGCCTTAATGAATTAAATTCCAGGTAAAAACTCATTTGCCATGAAGAAGATCCAAATTCAACCAGTTCAGGCTAGTAAACCTGTTTGAAAGACCTTTTTTCAGTGAAATGCAGCTTAGTGCAAAAACAGGCTGCTCTCGCTCTGAAACGCTCATTTTTCACATAAGCCACTTTTCAGCGCTAAAACAGCCTCCAATCGCTCTGAAACGCTCATTTTTGACATAAGCCACTTTTCACCTTTAATGAATGAAATTCCAGGTAAAAACTCCTTTGCCATGAATAAGATCCAAATTCAACCAGTTCAGGCTAGTAAACCTGTTTGAAAGACCTTTTTTCAGTGAAATGCAGCTTAGTGCAAAAACAGGCTGCTCTCGCTCTGAAACGCTCATTTTTCACATAAGCCACTTTTCAGCCTTAGGCGACTGTACAGTGCTAAAACAGCCTCCAATCGCTCTGAAACGCTCATTTTTGACATAATCCACTTTTCACCTTTAATGAATGAAATTCCAGGTAAAAACTCCTTTGCCATGAAGAAGATCCAAATTCAACCAGTTCAGGCTAGTAAACCTGTTTGAAAGACCTTTTTTCAGTGAAATGCAGCTTAGTGCAAAAACAGGCTGCTCTCGCTCTGAAACGCTCATTTTTCACATAAGCCACTTTTCAGCCTTAGGCGACTGTACAGTGCTAAAACAGCCTCCAATCGCTCTGAAACGCTCATTTTTGACATAAGCCACTTTTCACCTTTAATGAATGAAATTCCAGGTAAAAACTCCTTTGCCATGAAGAAGATCCAAATTCAACCAGTTCAGGCTAGTAAACCTGTTTGAAAGACCTTTTTTCAGTGAAATGCAGCTTAGTGCAAAAACAGGCTGCTCTCGCTCTGAAACGCTCATTTTTCACATAAGCCACTTTTCAGCCTTAGGCGACTGTACAGTGCTAAAACAGCCTCCAATCGCTCTGAAACGCTCATTTTTCACATAAGCCACTTTTCAGCGCTAAAACAGCCTCCAATCGCTCTGAAACGCTCATTTTTGACATAAGCCACTTTTCACCTTTAATGAATTAAATTCCAGGTAAAAACTCCTTTGCCATGAAGAAGATCCAAATTCAACCAGTTCAGGCTAGTAAACCTGTTTGAAAGACCTTTTTTCAGTGAAATGCAGCTTAGTGCAAAAACAGGCTGCTCTCGCTCTGAAACGCTCATTTTTCACATAAGCCACTTTTCAGCGCTAAAACAGCCTCCAATCGCTCTGAAACGCTCATTTTTGACATAAGCCACTTTTCACCTTTAATGAATGAAATTCCAGGTAAAAACTCCTTTGCCATGAATAAGATCCAAATTCAACCAGTTCAGGCTAGTAAACCTGTTTGAAAGACCTTTTTTCAGTGAAATGCAGCTTAGTGCAAAAACAGGCTGCTCTCGCTCTGAAACGCTCATTTTTCACATAAGCCACTTTTCAGCCTTAGGCGACTGTACAGTGCTAAAACAGCCTCCAATCGCTCTGAAACGCTCATTTTTGACATAATCCACTTTTCACCTTTAATGAATGAAATTCCAGGTAAAAACTCCTTTGCCATGAAGAAGATCCAAATTCAACCAGTTCAGGCTAGTAAACCTGTTTGAAAGACCTTTTTTCAGTGAAATGCAGCTTAGTGCAAAAACAGGCTGCTCTCGCTCTGAAACGCTCATTTTTCACATAAGCCACTTTTCAGCGCTAAAACAGCCTCCAATCGCTCTGAAACGCTCATTTTTGACATAAGCCACTTTTCACCTTTAATGAATGAAATTCCAGGTAAAAACTCCTTTGCCATGAATAAGATCCAAATTCAACCAGTTCAGGCTAGTAAACCTGTTTGAAAGACCTTTTTTCAGTGAAATGCAGCTTAGTGCAAAAACAGGCTGCTCTCGCTCTGAAACGCTCATTTTTCACATAAGCCACTTTTCAGCCTTAGGCGACTGTACAGTGCTAAAACAGCCTCCAATCGCTCTGAAACGCTCATTTTTGACATAATCCACTTTTCACCTTTAATGAATGAAATTCCAGGTAAAAACTCCTTTGCCATGAAGAAGATCCAAATTCAACCAGTTCAGGCTAGTAAACCTGTTTGAAAGACCTTTTTTCAGTGAAATGCAGCTTAGTGCAAAAACAGGCTGCTCTCGCTCTGAAACGCTCATTTTTCACATAAGCCACTTTTCAGCCTTAGGCGACTGTACAGTGCTAAAACAGCCTCCAATCGCTCTGAAACGCTCATTTTTCACATAAGCCACTTTTCAGCGCTAAAACAGCCTCCAATCGCTCTGAAACGCTCATTTTTGACATAAGCCACTTTTCACCTTTAATGAATTAAATTCCAGGTAAAAACTCCTTTGCCATGAAGAAGATCCAAATTCAACCAGTTCAGGCTAGTAAACCTGTTTGAAAGACCTTTTTTCAGTGAAATGCAGCTTAGTGCAAAAACAGGCTGCTCTCGCTCTGAAACGCTCATTTTTCACATAAGCCACTTTTCAGCCTTAGGCGACTGTACAGTGCTAAAACAGCCTCCAATCGCTCTGAAACGCTCATTTTTGACATAATCCACTTTTCACCTTTAATGAATGAAATTCCAGGTAAAAACTCCTTTGCCATGAAGAAGATCCAAATTCAACCAGTTCAGGCTAGTAAACCTGTTTGAAAGACCTTTTTTCAGTGAAATGCAGCTTAGTGCAAAAACAGGCTGCTCTCGCTCTGAAACGCTCATTTTTCACATAAGCCACTTTTCAGCGCTAAAACAGCCTCCAATCGCTCTGAAACGCTCATTTTTGACATAAGCCACTTTTCACCTTTAATGAATGAAATTCCAGGTAAAAACTCCTTTGCCATGAATAAGATCCAAATTCAACCAGTTCAGGCTAGTAAACCTGTTTGAAAGACCTTTTTTCAGTGAAATGCAGCTTAGTGCAAAAACAGGCTGCTCTCGCTCTGAAACGCTCATTTTTCACATAAGCCACTTTTCAGCCTTAGGCGACTGTACAGTGCTAAAACAGCCTCCAATCGCTCTGAAACGCTCATTTTTGACATAATCCACTTTTCACCTTTAATGAATGAAATTCCAGGTAAAAACTCCTTTGCCATGAAGAAGATCCAAATTCAACCAGTTCAGGCTAGTAAACCTGTTTGAAAGACCTTTTTTCAGTGAAATGCAGCTTAGTGCAAAAACAGGCTGCTCTCGCTCTGAAACGCTCATTTTTCACATAAGCCACTTTTCAGCGCTAAAACAGCCTCCAATCGCTCTGAAACGCTCATTTTGACATAAGCCACTTTTCACCTTTAATGAATGAAATTCCAGGTAAAAACTCCTTTGCCATGAATAAGATCCAAATTCAACCAGTTCAGGCTAGTAAACCTGTTTGAAAGACCTTTTTTCAGTGAAATGCAGCTTAGTGCAAAAACAGGCTGCTCTCGCTCTGAAACGCTCATTTTTCACATAAGCCACTTTTCAGCCTTAGGCGACTGTACAGTGCTAAAACAGCCTCCAATCGCTCTGAAACGCTCATTTTTGACATAATCCACTTTTCACCTTTAATGAATGAAATTCCAGGTAAAAACTCCTTTGCCATGAAGAAGATCCAAATTCAACCAGTTCAGGCTAGTAAACCTGTTTGAAAGACCTTTTTTCAGTGAAATGCAGCTTAGTGCAAAAACAGGCTGCTCTCGCTCTGAAACGCTCATTTTTCACATAAGCCACTTTTCAGCCTTAGGCGACTGTACAGTGCTAAAACAGCCTCCAATCGCTCTGAAACGCTCATTTTTCACATAAGCCACTTTTCAGCGCTAAAACAGCCTCCAATCGCTCTGAAACGCTCATTTTTGACATAAGCCACTTTTCACCTTTAATGAATTAAATTCCAGGTAAAAACTCCTTTGCCATGAAGAAGATCCAAATTCAACCAGTTCAGGCTAGTAAACCTGTTTGAAAGACCTTTTTTCAGTGAAATGCAGCTTAGTGCAAAAACAGGCTGCTCTCGCTCTGAAACGCTCATTTTTCACATAAGCCACTTTTCAGCCTTAGGCGACTGTACAGTGCTAAAACAGCCTCCAATCGCTCTGAAACGCTCATTTTTGACATAATCCACTTTTCACCTTTAATGAATGAAATTCCAGGTAAAAACTCCTTTGCCATGAAGAAGATCCAAATTCAACCAGTTCAGGCTAGTAAACCTGTTTGAAAGACCTTTTTTCAGTGAAATGCAGCTTAGTGCAAAAACAGGCTGCTCTCGCTCTGAAACGCTCATTTTTCACATAAGCCACTTTTCAGCGCTAAAACAGCCTCCAATCGCTCTGAAACGCTCATTTTTGACATAAGCCACTTTTCACCTTTAATGAATGAAATTCCAGGTAAAAACTCCTTTGCCATGAATAAGATCCAAATTCAACCAGTTCAGGCTAGTAAACCTGTTTGAAAGACCTTTTTTCAGTGAAATGCAGCTTAGTGCAAAAACAGGCTGCTCTCGCTCTGAAACGCTCATTTTTCACATAAGCCACTTTTCAGCCTTAGGCGACTGTACAGTGCTAAAACAGCCTCCAATCGCTCTGAAACGCTCATTTTTCACATAAGCCACTTTTCAGCGCTAAAACAGCCTCCAATCGCTCTGAAACGCTCATTTTTGACATAAGCCACTTTTCACCTTTAATGAATTAAATTCCAGGTAAAAACTCCTTTGCCATGAAGAAGATCCAAATTCAACCAGTTCAGGCTAGTAAACCTGTTTGAAAGACCTTTTTTCAGTGAAATGCAGCTTAGTGCAAAAACAGGCTGCTCTCGCTCTGAAACGCTCATTTTTCACATAAGCCACTTTTCAGCGCTAAAACAGCCTCCAATCGCTCTGAAACGCTCATTTTTGACATAAGCCACTTTTCACCTTTAATGAATGAAATTCCAGGTAAAAACTCCTTTGCCATGAATAAGATCCAAATTCAACCAGTTCAGGCTAGTAAACCTGTTTGAAAGACCTTTTTTCAGTGAAATGCAGCTTAGTGCAAAAACAGGCTGCTCTCGCTCTGAAACGCTCATTTTTCACATAAGCCACTTTTCAGCGCTAAAACAGCCTCCAATCGCTCTGAAACGCTCATTTTTGACATAAGCCACTTTTCACCTTTAATGAATGAAATTCCAGGTAAAAACTCCTTTGCCATGAATAAGATCCAAATTCAACCAGTTCAGGCTAGTAAACCTGTTTGAAAGACCTTTTTTCAGTGAAATGCAGCTTAGTGCAAAAACAGGCTGCTCTCGCTCTGAAACGCTCATTTTTCACATAAGCCACTTTTCAGCCTTAGGCGACTGTACAGTGCTAAAACAGCCTCCAATCGCTCTGAAACGCTCATTTTTGACATAATCCACTTTTCACCTTTAATGAATGAAATTCCAGGTAAAAACTCCTTTGCCATGAAGAAGATCCAAATTCAACCAGTTCAGGCTAGTAAACCTGTTTGAAAGACCTTTTTTCAGTGAAATGCAGCTTAGTGCAAAAACAGGCTGCTCTCGCTCTGAAACGCTCATTTTTCACATAAGCCACTTTTCAGCCTTAGGCGACTGTACAGTGCTAAAACAGCCTCCAATCGCTCTGAAACGCTCATTTTTCACATAAGCCACTTTTCAGCGCTAAAACAGCCTCCAATCGCTCTGAAACGCTCATTTTTGACATAAGCCACTTTTCACCTTTAATGAATTAAATTCCAGGTAAAAACTCCTTTGCCATGAAGAAGATCCAAATTCAACCAGTTCAGGCTAGTAAACCTGTTTGAAAGACCTTTTTTCAGTGAAATGCAGCTTAGTGCAAAAACAGGCTGCTCTCGCTCTGAAACGCTCATTTTTCACATAAGCCACTTTTCAGCCTTAGGCGACTGTACAGTGCTAAAACAGCCTCCAATCGCTCTGAAACGCTCATTTTTGACATAAGCCACTTTTCACCTTTAATGAATGAAATTCCAGGTAAAAACTCCTTTGCCATGAAGAAGGTCCAAATTCAACCAGTTCAGGCTAGTAAACCTGTTTGAAAGACCTTTTTTCAGTGAAATGCAGCTTAGTGCAAAAACAGGCTGCTCTCGCTCTGAAACGCTCATTTTTCACATAAGCCACTTTTCAGCCTTAGGCGACTGTACAGTGCTAAAACAGCCTCCAATCGCTCTGAAACGCTCATTTTTGACATAATCCACTTTTCACCTTTAATGAATGAAATTCCAGGTAAAAACCCCTTTGCCATGAAGAAGATCCAAATTCAACCAGTTCAGGCTAGTAAACCTGTTTGAAAGACCTTTTTTCAGTGAAATGCAGCTTAGTGCAAAAACAGGCTGCTCTCGCTCTGAAACGCTCATTTTTCACATAAGCCACTTTTCAGCCTTAGGCGACTGTACAGTGCTAAAACAGCCTCCAATCGCTCTGAAACGCTCATTTTTGACATAATCCACTTTTCACCTTTAATGAATGAAATTCCAGGTAAAAACTCCTTTGCCATGAAGAAGATCCAAATTCAACCAGTTCAGGCTAGTAAACCTGTTTGAAAGACCTTTTTTCAGTGAAATGCAGCTTAGTGCAAAAACAGGCTGCTCTCGCTCTGAAACGCTCATTTTTCACATAAGCCACTTTTCAGCGCTAAAACAGCCTCCAATCGCTCTGAAACGCTCATTTTTGACATAAGCCACTTTTCACCTTTAATGAATGAAATTCCAGGTAAAAACTCCTTTGCCATGAATAAGATCCAAATTCAACCAGTTCAGGCTAGTAAACCTGTTTGAAAGACCTTTTTTCAGTGAAATGCAGCTTAGTGCAAAAACAGGCTGCTCTCGCTCTGAAACGCTCATTTTTCACATAAGCCACTTTTCAGCCTTAGGCGACTGTACAGTGCTAAAACAGCCTCCAATCGCTCTGAAACGCTCATTTTTGACATAATCCACTTTTCACCTTTAATGAATGAAATTCCAGGTAAAAACTCCTTTGCCATGAAGAAGATCCAAATTCAACCAGTTCAGGCTAGTAAACCTGTTTGAAAGACCTTTTTTCAGTGAAATGCAGCTTAGTGCAAAAACAGGCTGCTCTCGCTCTGAAACGCTCATTTTTCACATAAGCCACTTTTCAGCGCTAAAACAGCCTCCAATCGCTCTGAAACGCTCATTTTTGACATAAGCCACTTTTCACCTTTAATGAATGAAATTCCAGGTAAAAACTCCTTTGCCATGAATAAGATCCAAATTCAACCAGTTCAGGCTAGTAAACCTGTTTGAAAGACCTTTTTTCAGTGAAATGCAGCTTAGTGCAAAAACAGGCTGCTCTCGCTCTGAAACGCTCATTTTTCACATAAGCCACTTTTCAGCCTTAGGCGACTGTACAGTGCTAAAACAGCCTCCAATCGCTCTGAAACGCTCATTTTTGACATAATCCACTTTTCACCTTTAATGAATGAAATTCCAGGTAAAAACTCCTTTGCCATGAAGAAGATCCAAATTCAACCAGTTCAGGCTAGTAAACCTGTTTGAAAGACCTTTTTTCAGTGAAATGCAGCTTAGTGCAAAAACAGGCTGCTCTCGCTCTGAAACGCTCATTTTTCACATAAGCCACTTTTCAGCCTTAGGCGACTGTACAGTGCTAAAACAGCCTCCAATCGCTCTGAAACGCTCATTTTTCACATAAGCCACTTTTCAGCGCTAAAACAGCCTCCAATCGCTCTGAAACGCTCATTTTTGACATAAGCCACTTTTCACCTTTAATGAATTAAATTCCAGGTAAAAACTCCTTTGCCATGAAGAAGATCCAAATTCAACCAGTTCAGGCTAGTAAACCTGTTTGAAAGACCTTTTTTCAGTGAAATGCAGCTTAGTGCAAAAACAGGCTGCTCTCGCTCTGAAACGCTCATTTTTCACATAAGCCACTTTTCAGCCTTAGGCGACTGTACAGTGCTAAAACAGCCTCCAATCGCTCTGAAACGCTCATTTTTGACATAATCCACTTTTCACCTTTAATGAATGAAATTCCAGGTAAAAACTCCTTTGCCATGAAGAAGATCCAAATTCAACCAGTTCAGGCTAGTAAACCTGTTTGAAAGACCTTTTTTCAGTGAAATGCAGCTTAGTGCAAAAACAGGCTGCTCTCGCTCTGAAACGCTCATTTTTCACATAAGCCACTTTTCAGCGCTAAAACAGCCTCCAATCGCTCTGAAACGCTCATTTTTGACATAAGCCACTTTTCACCTTTAATGAATGAAATTCCAGGTAAAAACTCCTTTGCCATGAATAAGATCCAAATTCAACCAGTTCAGGCTAGTAAACCTGTTTGAAAGACCTTTTTTCAGTGAAATGCAGCTTAGTGCAAAAACAGGCTGCTCTCGCTCTGAAACGCTCATTTTTCACATAAGCCACTTTTCAGCCTTAGGCGACTGTACAGTGCTAAAACAGCCTCCAATCGCTCTGAAACGCTCATTTTTCACATAAGCCACTTTTCAGCGCTAAAACAGCCTCCAATCGCTCTGAAACGCTCATTTTTGACATAAGCCACTTTTCACCTTTAATGAATTAAATTCCAGGTAAAAACTCCTTTGCCATGAAGAAGATCCAAATTCAACCAGTTCAGGCTAGTAAACCTGTTTGAAAGACCTTTTTTCAGTGAAATGCAGCTTAGTGCAAAAACAGGCTGCTCTCGCTCTGAAACGCTCATTTTTCACATAAGCCACTTTTCAGCCTTAGGCGACTGTACAGTGCTAAAACAGCCTCCAATCGCTCTGAAACGCTCATTTTTGACATAAGCCACTTTTCACCTTTAATGAATGAAATTCCAGGTAAAAACTCCTTTGCCATGAAGAAGGTCCAAATTCAACCAGTTCAGGCTAGTAAACCTGTTTGAAAGACCTTTTTTCAGTGAAATGCAGCTTAGTGCAAAAACAGGCTGCTCTCGCTCTGAAACGCTCATTTTTCACATAAGCCACTTTTCAGCGCTAAAACAGCCTCCAATCGCTCTGAAACGCTCATTTTTGACATAAGCCACTTTTCACCTTTAATGAATGAAATTCCAGGTAAAAACTCCTTTGCCATGAATAAGATCCAAATTCAACCAGTTCAGGCTAGTAAACCTGTTTGAAAGACCTTTTTTCAGTGAAATGCAGCTTAGTGCAAAAACAGGCTGCTCTCGCTCTGAAACGCTCATTTTTCACATAAGCCACTTTTCAGCGCTAAAACAGCCTCCAATCGCTCTGAAACGCTCATTTTTGACATAAGCCACTTTTCACCTTTAATGAATGAAATTCCAGGTAAAAACTCCTTTGCCATGAATAAGATCCAAATTCAACCAGTTCAGGCTAGTAAACCTGTTTGAAAGACCTTTTTTCAGTGAAATGCAGCTTAGTGCAAAAACAGGCTGCTCTCGCTCTGAAACGCTCATTTTTCACATAAGCCACTTTTCAGCCTTAGGCGACTGTACAGTGCTAAAACAGCCTCCAATCGCTCTGAAACGCTCATTTTTGACATAATCCACTTTTCACCTTTAATGAATGAAATTCCAGGTAAAAACTCCTTTGCCATGAAGAAGATCCAAATTCAACCAGTTCAGGCTAGTAAACCTGTTTGAAAGACCTTTTTTCAGTGAAATGCAGCTTAGTGCAAAAACAGGCTGCTCTCGCTCTGAAACGCTCATTTTTCACATAAGCCACTTTTCAGCCTTAGGCGACTGTACAGTGCTAAAACAGCCTCCAATCGCTCTGAAACGCTCATTTTTCACATAAGCCACTTTTCAGCGCTAAAACAGCCTCCAATCGCTCTGAAACGCTCATTTTTGACATAAGCCACTTTTCACCTTTAATGAATTAAATTCCAGGTAAAAACTCCTTTGCCATGAAGAAGATCCAAATTCAACCAGTTCAGGCTAGTAAACCTGTTTGAAAGACCTTTTTTCAGTGAAATGCAGCTTAGTGCAAAAACAGGCTGCTCTCGCTCTGAAACGCTCATTTTTCACATAAGCCACTTTTCAGCCTTAGGCGACTGTACAGTGCTAAAACAGCCTCCAATCGCTCTGAAACGCTCATTTTTGACATAAGCCACTTTTCACCTTTAATGAATGAAATTCCAGGTAAAAACTCCTTTGCCATGAAGAAGGTCCAAATTCAACCAGTTCAGGCTAGTAAACCTGTTTGAAAGACCTTTTTTCAGTGAAATGCAGCTTAGTGCAAAAACAGGCTGCTCTCGCTCTGAAACGCTCATTTTTCACATAAGCCACTTTTCAGCCTTAGGCGACTGTACAGTGCTAAAACAGCCTCCAATCGCTCTGAAACGCTCATTTTTGACATAATCCACTTTTCACCTTTAATGAATGAAATTCCAGGTAAAAACCCCTTTGCCATGAAGAAGATCCAAATTCAACCAGTTCAGGCTAGTAAACCTGTTTGAAAGACCTTTTTTCAGTGAAATGCAGCTTAGTGCAAAAACAGGCTGCTCTCGCTCTGAAACGCTCATTTTTCACATAAGCCACTTTTCAGCCTTAGGCGACTGTACAGTGCTAAAACAGCCTCCAATCGCTCTGAAACGCTCATTTTTCACATAAGCCACTTTTCAGCGCTAAAACAGCCTCCAATCGCTCTGAAACGCTCATTTTTGACATAACCCACTTTTCAGCCTTAATGAATTAAATTCCAGGTAAAAACTCATTTGCCATGAAGAAGATCCAAATTCAACCAGTTCAGGCTAGTAAACCTGTTTGAAAGACCTTTTTTCAGTGAAATGCAGCTTAGTGCAAAAACAGGCTGCTCTCGCTCTGAAACGCTCATTTTTCACATAAGCCACTTTTCAGCGCTAAAACAGCCTCCAATCGCTCTGAAACGCTCATTTTTGACATAAGCCACTTTTCACCTTTAATGAATGAAATTCCAGGTAAAAACTCCTTTGCCATGAATAAGATCCAAATTCAACCAGTTCAGGCTAGTAAACCTGTTTGAAAGACCTTTTTTCAGTGAAATGCAGCTTAGTGCAAAAACAGGCTGCTCTCGCTCTGAAACGCTCATTTTTCACATAAGCCACTTTTCAGCCTTAGGCGACTGTACAGTGCTAAAACAGCCTCCAATCGCTCTGAAACGCTCATTTTTGACATAATCCACTTTTCACCTTTAATGAATGAAATTCCAGGTAAAAACTCCTTTGCCATGAAGAAGATCCAAATTCAACCAGTTCAGGCTAGTAAACCTGTTTGAAAGACCTTTTTTCAGTGAAATGCAGCTTAGTGCAAAAACAGGCTGCTCTCGCTCTGAAACGCTCATTTTTCACATAAGCCACTTTTCAGCCTTAGGCGACTGTACAGTGCTAAAACAGCCTCCAATCGCTCTGAAACGCTCATTTTTGACATAATCCACTTTTCACCTTTAATGAATGAAATTCCAGGTAAAAACCCCTTTGCCATGAAGAAGATCCAAATTCAACCAGTTCAGGCTAGTAAACCTGTTTGAAAGACCTTTTTTCAGTGAAATGCAGCTTAGTGCAAAAACAGGCTGCTCTCGCTCTGAAACGCTCATTTTTCACATAAGCCACTTTTCAGCCTTAGGCGACTGTACAGTGCTAAAACAGCCTCCAATCGCTCTGAAACGCTCATTTTTGACATAAGCCACTTTTCACCTTTAATGAATGAAATTCCAGGTAAAAACTCCTTTGCCATGAAGAAGATCCAAATTCAACCAGTTCAGGCTAGTAAACCTGTTTGAAAGACCTTTTTTCAGTGAAATGCAGCTTAGTGCAAAAACAGGCTGCTCTCGCTCTGAAACGCTCATTTTTCACATAAGCCACTTTTCAGCCTTAGGCGACTGTACAGTGCTAAAACAGCCTCCAATCGCTCTGAAACGCTCATTTTTCACATAAGCCACTTTTCAGCGCTAAAACAGCCTCCAATCGCTCTGAAACGCTCATTTTTGACATAAGCCACTTTTCACCTTTAATGAATTAAATTCCAGGTAAAAACTCCTTTGCCATGAAGAAGATCCAAATTCAACCAGTTCAGGCTAGTAAACCTGTTTGAAAGACCTTTTTTCAGTGAAATGCAGCTTAGTGCAAAAACAGGCTGCTCTCGCTCTGAAACGCTCATTTTTCACATAAGCCACTTTTCAGCGCTAAAACAGCCTCCAATTGCTCTGAAACGCTCATTTTTGACATAAGCCACTTTTCACCTTTAATGAATGAAATTCCAGGTAAAAACTCCTTTGCCATGAATAAGATCCAAATTCAACCAGTTCAGGCTAGTAAACCTGTTTGAAAGACCTTTTTTCAGTGAAATGCAGCTTAGTGCAAAAACAGGCTGCTCTCGCTCTGAAACGCTCATTTTTCACATAAGCCACTTTTCAGCCTTAGGCGACTGTACAGTGCTAAAACAGCCTCCAATCGCTCTGAAACGCTCATTTTTGACATAATCCACTTTTCACCTTTAATGAATGAAATTCCAGGTAAAAACTCCTTTGCCATGAAGAAGATCCAAATTCAACCAGTTCAGGCTAGTAAACCTGTTTGAAAGACCTTTTTTCAGTGAAATGCAGCTTAGTGCAAAAACAGGCTGCTCTCGCTCTGAAACGCTCATTTTTCACATAAGCCACTTTTCAGCGCTAAAACAGCCTCCAATCGCTCTGAAACGCTCATTTTTGACATAAGCCACTTTTCACCTTTAATGAATGAAATTCCAGGTAAAAACTCCTTTGCCATGAATAAGATCCAAATTCAACCAGTTCAGGCTAGTAAACCTGTTTGAAAGACCTTTTTTCAGTGAAATGCAGCTTAGTGCAAAAACAGGCTGCTCTCGCTCTGAAACGCTCATTTTTCACATAAGCCACTTTTCAGCCTTAGGCGACTGTACAGTGCTAAAACAGCCTCCAATCGCTCTGAAACGCTCATTTTTGACATAATCCACTTTTCACCTTTAATGAATGAAATTCCAGGTAAAAACTCCTTTGCCATGAAGAAGATCCAAATTCAACCAGTTCAGGCTAGTAAACCTGTTTGAAAGACCTTTTTTCAGTGAAATGCAGCTTAGTGCAAAAACAGGCTGCTCTCGCTCTGAAACGCTCATTTTTCACATAAGCCACTTTTCAGCGCTAAAACAGCCTCCAATCGCTCTGAAACGCTCATTTTTGACATAAGCCACTTTTCACCTTTAATGAATGAAATTCCAGGTAAAAACTCCTTTGCCATGAATAAGATCCAAATTCAACCAGTTCAGGCTAGTAAACCTGTTTGAAAGACCTTTTTTCAGTGAAATGCAGCTTAGTGCAAAAACAGGCTGCTCTCGCTCTGAAACGCTCATTTTTCACATAAGCCACTTTTCAGCCTTAGGCGACTGTACAGTGCTAAAACAGCCTCCAATCGCTCTGAAACGCTCATTTTTGACATAATCCACTTTTCACCTTTAATGAATGAAATTCCAGGTAAAAACTCCTTTGCCATGAAGAAGATCCAAATTCAACCAGTTCAGGCTAGTAAACCTGTTTGAAAGACCTTTTTTCAGTGAAATGCAGCTTAGTGCAAAAACAGGCTGCTCTCGCTCTGAAACGCTCATTTTTCACATAAGCCACTTTTCAGCCTTAGGCGACTGTACAGTGCTAAAACAGCCTCCAATCGCTCTGAAACGCTCATTTTTCACATAAGCCACTTTTCAGCGCTAAAACAGCCTCCAATCGCTCTGAAACGCTCATTTTTGACATAAGCCACTTTTCACCTTTAATGAATTAAATTCCAGGTAAAAACTCCTTTGCCATGAAGAAGATCCAAATTCAACCAGTTCAGGCTAGTAAACCTGTTTGAAAGACCTTTTTTCAGTGAAATGCAGCTTAGTGCAAAAACAGGCTGCTCTCGCTCTGAAACGCTCATTTTTCACATAAGCCACTTTTCAGCCTTAGGCGACTGTACAGTGCTAAAACAGCCTCCAATCGCTCTGAAACGCTCATTTTTGACATAAGCCACTTTTCACCTTTAATGAATGAAATTCCAGGTAAAAACTCCTTTGCCATGAAGAAGGTCCAAATTCAACCAGTTCAGGCTAGTAAACCTGTTTGAAAGACCTTATTTCAGTGAAATGCAGCTTAGTGCAAAAACAGGCTGCTCTCGCTCTGAAACGCTCATTTTTCACATAAGCCACTTTTCAGCGCTAAAACAGCCTCCAATCGCTCTGAAACGCTCATTTTTGACATAAGCCACTTTTCACCTTTAATGAATTAAATTCCAGGTAAAAACTCCTTTGCCATGAAGAAGATCCAAATTCAACCAGTTCAGGCTAGTAAACCTGTTTGAAAGACCTTTTTTCAGTGAAATGCAGCTTAGTGCAAAAACAGGCTGCTCTCGCTCTGAAACGCTCATTTTTCACATAAGCCACTTTTCAGCCTTAGGCGACTGTACAGTGCTAAAACAGCCTCCAATCGCTCTGAAACGCTCATTTTTGACATAAGCCACTTTTCACCTTTAATGAATGAAATTCCAGGTAAAAACTCCTTTGCCATGAAGAAGGTCCAAATTCAACCAGTTCAGGCTAGTAAACCTGTTTGAAAGACCTTATTTCAGTGAAATGCAGCTTAGTGCAAAAACAGGCTGCTCTCGCTCTGAAACGCTCATTTTTCACATAAGCCACTTTTCAGCGCTAAAACAGCCTCCAATCGCTCTGAAACGCTCATTTTTGACATAAGCCACTTTTCACCTTTAATGAATGAAATTCCAGGTAAAAACTCCTTTGCCATGAATAAGATCCAAATTCAACCAGTTCAGGCTAGTAAACCTGTTTGAAAGACCTTATTTCAGTGAAATGCAGCTTAGTGCAAAAACAGGCTGCTCTCGCTCTGAAACGCTCATTTTTCACATAAGCCACTTTTCAGCGCTAAAACAGCCTCCAATCGCTCTGAAACGCTCATTTTTGACATAAGCCACTTTTCACCTTTAATGAATGAAATTCCAGGTAAAAACTCCTTTGCCATGAATAAGATCCAAATTCAACCAGTTCAGGCTAGTAAACCTGTTTGAAAGACCTTTTTTCAGTGAAATGCAGCTTAGTGCAAAAACAGGCTGCTCTCGCTCTGAAACGCTCATTTTTCACATAAGCCACTTTTCAGCGCTAAAACAGCCTCCAATCGCTCTGAAACGCTCATTTTTGACATAAGCCACTTTTCACCTTTAATGAATGAAATTCCAGGTAAAAACTCCTTTGCCATGAATAAGATCCAAATTCAACCAGTTCAGGCTAGTAAACCTGTTTGAAAGACCTTTTTTCAGTGAAATGCAGCTTAGTGCAAAAACAGGCTGCTCTCGCTCTGAAACGCTCATTTTTCACATAAGCCACTTTTCAGCCTTAGGCGACTGTACAGTGCTAAAACAGCCTCCAATCGCTCTGAAACGCTCATTTTTGACATAATCCACTTTTCACCTTTAATGAATGAAATTCCAGGTAAAAACTCCTTTGCCATGAAGAAGATCCAAATTCAACCAGTTCAGGCTAGTAAACCTGTTTGAAAGACCTTTTTTCAGTGAAATGCAGCTTAGTGCAAAAACAGGCTGCTCTCGCTCTGAAACGCTCATTTTTCACATAAGCCACTTTTCAGCCTTAGGCGACTGTACAGTGCTAAAACAGCCTCCAATCGCTCTGAAACGCTCATTTTTCACATAAGCCACTTTTCAGCGCTAAAACAGCCTCCAATCGCTCTGAAACGCTCATTTTTGACATAAGCCACTTTTCACCTTTAATGAATTAAATTCCAGGTAAAAACTCCTTTGCCATGAAGAAGATCCAAATTCAACCAGTTCAGGCTAGTAAACCTGTTTGAAAGACCTTTTTTCAGTGAAATGCAGCTTAGTGCAAAAACAGGCTGCTCTCGCTCTGAAACGCTCATTTTTCACATAAGCCACTTTTCAGCCTTAGGCGACTGTACAGTGCTAAAACAGCCTCCAATCGCTCTGAAACGCTCATTTTTGACATAAGCCACTTTTCACCTTTAATGAATGAAATTCCAGGTAAAAACTCCTTTGCCATGAAGAAGGTCCAAATTCAACCAGTTCAGGCTAGTAAACCTGTTTGAAAGACCTTTTTTCAGTGAAATGCAGCTTAGTGCAAAAACAGGCTGCTCTCGCTCTGAAACGCTCATTTTTCACATAAGCCACTTTTCAGCCTTAGGCGACTGTACAGTGCTAAAACAGCCTCCAATCGCTCTGAAACGCTCATTTTTGACATAATCCACTTTTCACCTTTAATGAATGAAATTCCAGGTAAAAACCCCTTTGCCATGAAGAAGATCCAAATTCAACCAGTTCAGGCTAGTAAACCTGTTTGAAAGACCTTTTTTCAGTGAAATGCAGCTTAGTGCAAAAACAGGCTGCTCTCGCTCTGAAACGCTCATTTTTCACATAAGCCACTTTTCAGCCTTAGGCGACTGTACAGTGCTAAAACAGCCTCCAATCGCTCTGAAACGCTCATTTTTCACATAAGCCACTTTTCAGCGCTAAAACAGCCTCCAATCGCTCTGAAACGCTCATTTTTGACATAACCCACTTTTCAGCCTTAATGAATTAAATTCCAGGTAAAAACTCATTTGCCATGAAGAAGATCCAAATTCAACCAGTTCAGGCTAGTAAACCTGTTTGAAAGACCTTTTTTCAGTGAAATGCAGCTTAGTGCAAAAACAGGCTGCTCTCGCTCTGAAACGCTCATTTTTCACATAAGCCACTTTTCAGCGCTAAAACAGCCTCCAATCGCTCTGAAACGCTCATTTTTGACATAAGCCACTTTTCACCTTTAATGAATGAAATTCCAGGTAAAAACTCCTTTGCCATGAATAAGATCCAAATTCAACCAGTTCAGGCTAGTAAACCTGTTTGAAAGACCTTTTTTCAGTGAAATGCAGCTTAGTGCAAAAACAGGCTGCTCTCGCTCTGAAACGCTCATTTTTCACATAAGCCACTTTTCAGCCTTAGGCGACTGTACAGTGCTAAAACAGCCTCCAATCGCTCTGAAACGCTCATTTTTGACATAATCCACTTTTCACCTTTAATGAATGAAATTCCAGGTAAAAACTCCTTTGCCATGAAGAAGATCCAAATTCAACCAGTTCAGGCTAGTAAACCTGTTTGAAAGACCTTTTTTCAGTGAAATGCAGCTTAGTGCAAAAACAGGCTGCTCTCGCTCTGAAACGCTCATTTTTCACATAAGCCACTTTTCAGCCTTAGGCGACTGTACAGTGCTAAAACAGCCTCCAATCGCTCTGAAACGCTCATTTTTGACATAATCCACTTTTCACCTTTAATGAATGAAATTCCAGGTAAAAACCCCTTTGCCATGAAGAAGATCCAAATTCAACCAGTTCAGGCTAGTAAACCTGTTTGAAAGACCTTTTTTCAGTGAAATGCAGCTTAGTGCAAAAACAGGCTGCTCTCGCTCTGAAACGCTCATTTTTCACATAAGCCACTTTTCAGCCTTAGGCGACTGTACAGTGCTAAAACAGCCTCCAATCGCTCTGAAACGCTCATTTTTCACATAAGCCACTTTTCAGCGCTAAAACAGCCTCTAATCGCTCTGAAACGCTCATTTTTGACATAACCCACTTTTCAGCCTTAATGAATTAAATTCCAGGTAAAAACTCATTTGCCATGAAGAAGATCCAAATTCAACCAGTTCAGGCTAGTAAACCTGTTTGAAAGACCTTTTTTCAGTGAAATGCAGCTTAGTGCAAAAACAGGCTGCTCTCGCTCTGAAACGCTCATTTTTCACATAAGCCACTTTTCAGCGCTAAAACAGCCTCCAATCGCTCTGAAACGCTCATTTTTGACATAAGCCACTTTTCACCTTTAATGAATGAAATTCCAGGTAAAAACTCCTTTGCCATGAATAAGATCCAAATTCAACCAGTTCAGGCTAGTAAACCTGTTTGAAAGACCTTTTTTCAGTGAAATGCAGCTTAGTGCAAAAACAGGCTGCTCTCGCTCTGAAACGCTCATTTTTCACATAAGCCACTTTTCAGCCTTAGGCGACTGTACAGTGCTAAAACAGCCTCCAATCGCTCTGAAACGCTCATTTTTGACATAAGCCACTTTTCACCTTTAATGAATGAAATTCCAGGTAAAAACTCCTTTGCCATGAAGAAGATCCAAATTCAACCAGTTCAGGCTAGTAAACCTGTTTGAAAGACCTTTTTTCAGTGAAATGCAGCTTAGTGCAAAAACAGGCTGCTCTCGCTCTGAAACGCTCATTTTTCACATAAGCCACTTTTCAGCCTTAGGCGACTGTACAGTGCTAAAACAGCCTCCAATCGCTCTGAAACGCTCATTTTTCACATAAGCCACTTTTCAGCGCTAAAACAGCCTCCAATCGCTCTGAAACGCTCATTTTTGACATAAGCCACTTTTCACCTTTAATGAATTAAATTCCAGGTAAAAACTCCTTTGCCATGAAGAAGATCCAAATTCAACCAGTTCAGGCTAGTAAACCTGTTTGAAAGACCTTTTTTCAGTGAAATGCAGCTTAGTGCAAAAACAGGCTGCTCTCGCTCTGAAACGCTCATTTTTCACATAAGCCACTTTTCAGCGCTAAAACAGCCTCCAATCGCTCTGAAACGCTCATTTTTGACATAAGCCACTTTTCACCTTTAATGAATGAAATTCCAGGTAAAAACTCCTTTGCCATGAATAAGATCCAAATTCAACCAGTTCAGGCTAGTAAACCTGTTTGAAAGACCTTTTTTCAGTGAAATGCAGCTTAGTGCAAAAACAGGCTGCTCTCGCTCTGAAACGCTCATTTTTCACATAAGCCACTTTTCAGCCTTAGGCGACTGTACAGTGCTAAAACAGCCTCCAATCGCTCTGAAACGCTCATTTTTGACATAATCCACTTTTCACCTTTAATGAATGAAATTCCAGGTAAAAACTCCTTTGCCATGAAGAAGATCCAAATTCAACCAGTTCAGGCTAGTAAACCTGTTTGAAAGACCTTTTTTCAGTGAAATGCAGCTTAGTGCAAAAACAGGCTGCTCTCGCTCTGAAACGCTCATTTTTCACATAAGCCACTTTTCAGCGCTAAAACAGCCTCCAATCGCTCTGAAACGCTCATTTTTGACATAAGCCACTTTTCACCTTTAATGAATGAAATTCCAGGTAAAAACTCCTTTGCCATGAATAAGATCCAAATTCAACCAGTTCAGGCTAGTAAACCTGTTTGAAAGACCTTTTTTCAGTGAAATGCAGCTTAGTGCAAAAACAGGCTGCTCTCGCTCTGAAACGCTCATTTTTCACATAAGCCACTTTTCAGCGCTAAAACAGCCTCCAATCGCTCTGAAACGCTCATTTTTGACATAAGCCACTTTTCACCTTTAATGAATGAAATTCCAGGTAAAAACTCCTTTGCCATGAATAAGATCCAAATTCAACCAGTTCAGGCTAGTAAACCTGTTTGAAAGACCTTTTTTCAGTGAAATGCAGCTTAGTGCAAAAACAGGCTGCTCTCGCTCTGAAACGCTCATTTTTCACATAAGCCACTTTTCAGCGCTAAAACAGCCTCCAATCGCTCTGAAACGCTCATTTTTGACATAAGCCACTTTTCACCTTTAATGAATGAAATTCCAGGTAAAAACTCCTTTGCCATGAATAAGATCCAAATTCAACCAGTTCAGGCTAGTAAACCTGTTTGAAAGACCTTTTTTCAGTGAAATGCAGCTTAGTGCAAAAACAGGCTGCTCTCGCTCTGAAACGCTCATTTTTCACATAAGCCACTTTTCAGCCTTAGGCGACTGTACAGTGCTAAAACAGCCTCCAATCGCTCTGAAACGCTCATTTTTGACATAATCCACTTTTCACCTTTAATGAATGAAATTCCAGGTAAAAACTCCTTTGCCATGAAGAAGATCCAAATTCAACCAGTTCAGGCTAGTAAACCTGTTTGAAAGACCTTTTTTCAGTGAAATGCAGCTTAGTGCAAAAACAGGCTGCTCTCGCTCTGAAACGCTCATTTTTCACATAAGCCACTTTTCAGCGCTAAAACAGCCTCCAATCGCTCTGAAACGCTCATTTTTGACATAAGCCACTTTTCACCTTTAATGAATGAAATTCCAGGTAAAAACTCCTTTGCCATGAATAAGATCCAAATTCAACCAGTTCAGGCTAGTAAACCTGTTTGAAAGACCTTTTTTCAGTGAAATGCAGCTTAGTGCAAAAACAGGCTGCTCTCGCTCTGAAACGCTCATTTTTCACATAAGCCACTTTTCAGCCTTAGGCGACTGTACAGTGCTAAAACAGCCTCCAATCGCTCTGAAACGCTCATTTTTGACATAATCCACTTTTCACCTTTAATGAATGAAATTCCAGGTAAAAACTCCTTTGCCATGAAGAAGATCCAAATTCAACCAGTTCAGGCTAGTAAACCTGTTTGAAAGACCTTTTTTCAGTGAAATGCAGCTTAGTGCAAAAACAGGCTGCTCTCGCTCTGAAACGCTCATTTTTCACATAAGCCACTTTTCAGCCTTAGGCGACTGTACAGTGCTAAAACAGCCTCCAATCGCTCTGAAACGCTCATTTTTGACATAATCCACTTTTCACCTTTAATGAATGAAATTCCAGGTAAAAACTCCTTTGCCATGAAGAAGATCCAAATTCAACCAGTTCAGGCTAGTAAACCTGTTTGAAAGACCTTTTTTCAGTGAAATGCAGCTTAGTGCAAAAACAGGCTGCTCTCGCTCTGAAACGCTCATTTTTCACATAAGCCACTTTTCAGCCTTAGGCGACTGTACAGTGCTAAAACAGCCTCCAATCGCTCTGAAACGCTCATTTTTGACATAATCCACTTTTCACCTTTAATGAATGAAATTCCAGGTAAAAACTCCTTTGCCATGAAGAAGATCCAAATTCAACCAGTTCAGGCTAGTAAACCTGTTTGAAAGACCTTTTTTCAGTGAAATGCAGCTTAGTGCAAAAACAGGCTGCTCTCGCTCTGAAACGCTCATTTTTCACATAAGCCACTTTTCAGCGCTAAAACAGCCTCCAATCGCTCTGAAACGCTCATTTTTGACATAAGCCACTTTTCACCTTTAATGAATGAAATTCCAGGTAAAAACTCCTTTGCCATGAATAAGATCCAAATTCAACCAGTTCAGGCTAGTAAACCTGTTTGAAAGACCTTTTTTCAGTGAAATGCAGCTTAGTGCAAAAACAGGCTGCTCTCGCTCTGAAACGCTCATTTTTCACATAAGCCACTTTTCAGCCTTAGGCGACTGTACAGTGCTAAAACAGCCTCCAATCGCTCTGAAACGCTCATTTTTGACATAATCCACTTTTCACCTTTAATGAATGAAATTCCAGGTAAAAACTCCTTTGCCATGAAGAAGATCCAAATTCAACCAGTTCAGGCTAGTAAACCTGTTTGAAAGACCTTTTTTCAGTGAAATGCAGCTTAGTGCAAAAACAGGCTGCTCTCGCTCTGAAACGCTCATTTTTCACATAAGCCACTTTTCAGCCTTAGGCGACTGTACAGTGCTAAAACAGCCTCCAATCGCTCTGAAACGCTCATTTTTGACATAATCCACTTTTCACCTTTAATGAATGAAATTCCAGGTAAAAACTCCTTTGCCATGAAGAAGATCCAAATTCAACCAGTTCAGGCTAGTAAACCTGTTTGAAAGACCTTTTTTCAGTGAAATGCAGCTTAGTGCAAAAACAGGCTGCTCTCGCTCTGAAACGCTCATTTTTCACATAAGCCACTTTTCAGCGCTAAAACAGCCTCCAATCGCTCTGAAACGCTCATTTTTGACATAAGCCACTTTTCACCTTTAA
Organism: Pagrus pagrus; assembly: GCF_965226575.1. NCBI lineage: Eukaryota > Metazoa > Chordata > Actinopteri > Spariformes > Sparidae > Pagrus > Pagrus pagrus. Next base: position 61,154 of record NW_028175232.1, on the reverse strand, counting down.
TGAATGAAATTCCAGGTAAAAACTCCTTTGCCATGAATAAGATCCAAATTCAACCAGTTCAGGCTAGTAAACCTGTTTGAAAGACCTTTTTTCAGTGAAATGCAGCTTAGTGCAAAAACAGGCTGCTCTCGCTCTGAAACGCTCATTTTTCACATAAGCCACTTTTCAGCCTTAGGCGACTGTACAGTGCTAAAACAGCCTCCAATCGCTCTGAAACGCTCATTTTTGACATAATCCACTTTTCACCTTTAATGAATGAAATTCCAGGTAAAAACTCCTTTGCCATGAAGAAGATCCAAATTCAACCAGTTCAGGCTAGTAAACCTGTTTGAAAGACCTTTTTTCAGTGAAATGCAGCTTAGTGCAAAAACAGGCTGCTCTCGCTCTGAAACGCTCATTTTTCACATAAGCCACTTTTCAGCCTTAGGCGACTGTACAGTGCTAAAACAGCCTCCAATCGCTCTGAAACGCTCATTTTTGACATAATCCACTTTTCACCTTTAATGAATGAAATTCCAGGTAAAAACTCCTTTGCCATGAAGAAGATCCAAATTCAACCAGTTCAGGCTAGTAAACCTGTTTGAAAGACCTTTTTTCAGTGAAATGCAGCTTAGTGCAAAAACAGGCTGCTCTCGCTCTGAAACGCTCATTTTTCACATAAGCCACTTTTCAGCCTTAGGCGACTGTACAGTGCTAAAACAGCCTCCAATCGCTCTGAAACGCTCATTTTTGACATAAGCCACTTTTCACCTTTAATGAATGAAATTCCAGGTAAAAACTCCTTTGCCATGAAGAAGATCCAAATTCAACCAGTTCAGGCTAGTAAACCTGTTTGAAAGACCTTTTTTCAGTGAAATGCAGCTTAGTGCAAAAACAGGCTGCTCTCGCTCTGAAACGCTCATTTTTCACATAAGCCACTTTTCAGCCTTAGGCGACTGTACAGTGCTAAAACAGCCTCCAATCGCTCTGAAACGCTCATTTTTGACATAAGCCACTTTTCACCTTTAATGAATGAAATTCCAGGTAAAAACTCCTTTGCCATGAAGAAGATCCAAATTCAACCAGTTCAGGCTAGTAAACCTGTTTGAAAGACCTTTTTTCAGTGAAATGCAGCTTAGTGCAAAAACAGGCTGCTCTCGCTCTGAAACGCTCATTTTTCACATAAGCCACTTTTCAGCCTTAGGCGACTGTACAGTGCTAAAACAGCCTCCAATCGCTCTGAAACGCTCATTTTTGACATAATCCACTTTTCACCTTTAATGAATGAAATTCCAGGTAAAAACCCCTTTGCCATGAAGAAGATCCAAATTCAACCAGTTCAGGCTAGTAAACCTGTTTGAAAGACCTTTTTTCAGTGAAATGCAGCTTAGTGCAAAAACAGGCTGCTCTCGCTCTGAAACGCTCATTTTTCACATAAGCCACTTTTCAGCGCTAAAACAGCCTCCAATCGCTCTGAAACGCTCATTTTTGACATAACCCACTTTTCAGCCTTAATGAATTAAATTCCAGGTAAAAACTCATTTGCCATGAAGAAGATCCAAATTCAACCAGTTCAGGCTAGTAAACCTGTTTGAAAGACCTTTTTTCAGTGAAATGCAGCTTAGTGCAAAAACAGGCTGCTCTCGCTCTGAAACGCTCATTTTTCACATAAGCCACTTTTCAGCCTTAGGCGACTGTACAGTGCTAAAATAGCCTCCAATCGCTCTGAAACGCTCATTTTTCACATAAGCCACTTTTCAGCGCTAAAACAGCCTCCAATCGCTCTGAAACGCTCATTTTTGACATAACCCACTTTTCAGCCTTAATGAATTAAATTCCAGGTAAAAACTCATTTGCCATGAAGAAGATCCAAATTCAACCAGTTCAGGCTAGTAAACCTGTTTGAAAGACCTTTTTTCAGTGAAATGCAGCTTAGTGCAAAAACAGGCTGCTCTCGCTCTGAAACGCTCATTTTTCACATAAGCCACTTTTCAGCCTTAGGCGACTGTACAGTGCTAAAACAGCCTCCAATCGCTCTGAAACGCTCATTTTTGACATAATCCACTTTTCACCTTTAATGAATGAAATTCCAGGTAAAAACTCCTTTGCCATGAAGAAGATCCAAATTCAACCAGTTCAGGCTAGTAAACCTGTTTGAAAGACCTTTTTTCAGTGAAATGCAGCTTAGTGCAAAAACAGGCTGCTCTCGCTCTGAAACGCTCATTTTTCACATAAGCCACTTTTCAGCCTTAGGCGACTGTACAGTGCTAAAACAGCCTCCAATCGCTCTGAAACGCTCATTTTTGACATAAGCCACTTTTCACCTTTAATGAATGAAATTCCAGGTAAAAACTCCTTTGCCATGAAGAAGATCCAAATTCAACCAGTTCAGGCTAGTAAACCTGTTTGAAAGACCTTTTTTCAGTGAAATGCAGCTTAGTGCAAAAACAGGCTGCTCTCGCTCTGAAACGCTCATTTTTCACATAAGCCACTTTTCAGCCTTAGGCGACTGTACAGTGCTAAAACAGCCTCCAATCGCTCTGAAACGCTCATTTTTCACATAAGCCACTTTTCAGCGCTAAAACAGCCTCCAATCGCTCTGAAACGCTCATTTTTGACATAAGCCACTTTTCACCTTTAATGAATTAAATTCCAGGTAAAAACTCCTTTGCCATGAAGAAGATCCAAATTCAACCAGTTCAGGCTAGTAAACCTGTTTGAAAGACCTTTTTTCAGTGAAATGCAGCTTAGTGCAAAAACAGGCTGCTCTCGCTCTGAAACGCTCATTTTTCACATAAGCCACTTTTCAGCGCTAAAACAGCCTCCAATCGCTCTGAAACGCTCATTTTTGACATAAGCCACTTTTCACCTTTAATGAATGAAATTCCAGGTAAAAACTCCTTTGCCATGAATAAGATCCAAATTCAACCAGTTCAGGCTAGTAAACCTGTTTGAAAGACCTTTTTTCAGTGAAATGCAGCTTAGTGCAAAAACAGGCTGCTCTCGCTCTGAAACGCTCATTTTTCACATAAGCCACTTTTCAGCGCTAAAACAGCCTCCAATCGCTCTGAAACGCTCATTTTTGACATAACCCACTTTTCAGCCTTAATGAATTAAATTCCAGGTAAAAACTCATTTGCCATGAAGAAGATCCAAATTCAACCAGTTCAGGCTAGTAAACCTGTTTGAAAGACCTTTTTTCAGTGAAATGCAGCTTAGTGCAAAAACAGGCTGCTCTCGCTCTGAAACGCTCATTTTTCACATAAGCCACTTTTCAGCCTTAGGCGACTGTACAGTGCTAAAACAGCCTCCAATCGCTCTGAAACGCTCATTTTTGACATAATCCACTTTTCACCTTTAATGAATGAAATTCCAGGTAAAAACTCCTTTGCCATGAAGAAGATCCAAATTCAACCAGTTCAGGCTAGTAAACCTGTTTGAAAGACCTTTTTTCAGTGAAATGCAGCTTAGTGCAAAAACAGGCTGCTCTCGCTCTGAAACGCTCATTTTTCACATAAGCCACTTTTCAGCCTTAGGCGACTGTACAGTGCTAAAACAGCCTCCAATCGCTCTGAAACGCTCATTTTTGACATAAGCCACTTTTCACCTTTAATGAATGAAATTCCAGGTAAAAACTCCTTTGCCATGAAGAAGATCCAAATTCAACCAGTTCAGGCTAGTAAACCTGTTTGAAAGACCTTTTTTCAGTGAAATGCAGCTTAGTGCAAAAACAGGCTGCTCTCGCTCTGAAACGCTCATTTTTCACATAAGCCACTTTTCAGCGCTAAAACAGCCTCCAATCGCTCTGAAACGCTCATTTTTGACATAATCCACTTTTCACCTTTAATGAATGAAATTCCAGGTAAAAACTCCTTTGCCATGAAGAAGATCCAAATTCAACCAGTTCAGGCTAGTAAACCTGTTTGAAAGACCTTTTTTCAGTGAAATGCAGCTTAGTGCAAAAACAGGCTGCTCTCGCTCTGAAACGCTCATTTTTCACATAAGCCACTTTTCAGCCTTAGGCGACTGTACAGTGCTAAAACAGCCTCCAATCGCTCTGAAACGCTCATTTTTGACATAAGCCACTTTTCACCTTTAATGAATGAAATTCCAGGTAAAAACTCCTTTGCCATGAAGAAGATCCAAATTCAACCAGTTCAGGCTAGTAAACCTGTTTGAAAGACCTTTTTTCAGTGAAATGCAGCTTAGTGCAAAAACAGGCTGCTCTCGCTCTGAAACGCTCATTTTTCACATAAGCCACTTTTCAGCCTTAGGCGACTGTACAGTGCTAAAACAGCCTCCAATCGCTCTGAAACGCTCATTTTTGACATAATCCACTTTTCACCTTTAATGAATGAAATTCCAGGTAAAAACCCCTTTGCCATGAAGAAGATCCAAATTCAACCAGTTCAGGCTAGTAAACCTGTTTGAAAGACCTTTTTTCAGTGAAATGCAGCTTAGTGCAAAAACAGGCTGCTCTCGCTCTGAAACGCTCATTTTTCACATAAGCCACTTTTCAGCGCTAAAACAGCCTCCAATCGCTCTGAAACGCTCATTTTTCACATAAGCCACTTTTCAGCCTTAGGCGACTGTACAGTGCTAAAACAGCCTCCAATCGCTCTGAAACGCTCATTTTTGACATAATCCACTTTTCACCTTTAATGAATGAAATTCCAGGTAAAAACCCCTTTGCCATGAAGAAGATCCAAATTCAACCAGTTCAGGCTAGTAAACCTGTTTGAAAGACCTTTTTTCAGTGAAATGCAGCTTAGTGCAAAAACAGGCTGCTCTCGCTCTGAAACGCTCATTTTTCACATAAGCCACTTTTCAGCGCTAAAACAGCCTCCAATCGCTCTGAAACGCTCATTTTTGACATAAGCCACTTTTCACCTTTAATGAATGAAATTCCAGGTAAAAACTCCTTTGCCATGAAGAAGATCCAAATTCAACCAGTTCAGGCTAGTAAACCTGTTTGAAAGACCTTTTTTCAGTGAAATGCAGCTTAGTGCAAAAACAGGCTGCTCTCGCTCTGAAACGCTCATTTTTCACATAAGCCACTTTTCAGCCTTAGGCGACTGTACAGTGCTAAAACAGCCTCCAATCGCTCTGAAACGCTCATTTTTCACATAAGCCACTTTTCAGCGCTAAAACAGCCTCCAATCGCTCTGAAACGCTCATTTTTGACATAACCCACTTTTCAGCCTTAATGAATTAAATTCCAGGTAAAAACTCATTTGCCATGAAGAAGATCCAAATTCAACCAGTTCAGGCTAGTAAACCTGTTTGAAAGACCTTTTTTCAGTGAAATGCAGCTTAGTGCAAAAACAGGCTGCTCTCGCTCTGAAACGCTCATTTTTCACATAAGCCACTTTTCAGCGCTAAAACAGCCTCCAATCGCTCTGAAACGCTCATTTTTGACATAAGCCACTTTTCACCTTTAATGAATGAAATTCCAGGTAAAAACTCCTTTGCCATGAATAAGATCCAAATTCAACCAGTTCAGGCTAGTAAACCTGTTTGAAAGACCTTTTTTCAGTGAAATGCAGCTTAGTGCAAAAACAGGCTGCTCTCGCTCTGAAACGCTCATTTTTCACATAAGCCACTTTTCAGCCTTAGGCGACTGTACAGTGCTAAAACAGCCTCCAATCGCTCTGAAACGCTCATTTTTGACATAATCCACTTTTCACCTTTAATGAATGAAATTCCAGGTAAAAACTCCTTTGCCATGAAGAAGATCCAAATTCAACCAGTTCAGGCTAGTAAACCTGTTTGAAAGACCTTTTTTCAGTGAAATGCAGCTTAGTGCAAAAACAGGCTGCTCTCGCTCTGAAACGCTCATTTTTCACATAAGCCACTTTTCAGCCTTAGGCGACTGTACAGTGCTAAAACAGCCTCCAATCGCTCTGAAACGCTCATTTTTGACATAATCCACTTTTCACCTTTAATGAATGAAATTCCAGGTAAAAACCCCTTTGCCATGAAGAAGATCCAAATTCAACCAGTTCAGGCTAGTAAACCTGTTTGAAAGACCTTTTTTCAGTGAAATGCAGCTTAGTGCAAAAACAGGCTGCTCTCGCTCTGAAACGCTCATTTTTCACATAAGCCACTTTTCAGCCTTAGGCGACTGTACAGTGCTAAAACAGCCTCCAATCGCTCTGAAACGCTCATTTTTGACATAAGCCACTTTTCACCTTTAATGAATGAAATTCCAGGTAAAAACTCCTTTGCCATGAAGAAGATCCAAATTCAACCAGTTCAGGCTAGTAAACCTGTTTGAAAGACCTTTTTTCAGTGAAATGCAGCTTAGTGCAAAAACAGGCTGCTCTCGCTCTGAAACGCTCATTTTTCACATAAGCCACTTTTCAGCCTTAGGCGACTGTACAGTGCTAAAACAGCCTCCAATCGCTCTGAAACGCTCATTTTTCACATAAGCCACTTTTCAGCGCTAAAACAGCCTCCAATCGCTCTGAAACGCTCATTTTTGACATAAGCCACTTTTCACCTTTAATGAATTAAATTCCAGGTAAAAACTCCTTTGCCATGAAGAAGATCCAAATTCAACCAGTTCAGGCTAGTAAACCTGTTTGAAAGACCTTTTTTCAGTGAAATGCAGCTTAGTGCAAAAACAGGCTGCTCTCGCTCTGAAACGCTCATTTTTCACATAAGCCACTTTTCAGCCTTAGGCGACTGTACAGTGCTAAAACAGCCTCCAATCGCTCTGAAACGCTCATTTTTGACATAAGCCACTTTTCACCTTTAATGAATGAAATTCCAGGTAAAAACTCCTTTGCCATGAAGAAGGTCCAAATTCAACCAGTTCAGGCTAGTAAACCTGTTTGAAAGACCTTTTTTCAGTGAAATGCAGCTTAGTGCAAAAACAGGCTGCTCTCGCTCTGAAACGCTCATTTTTCACATAAGCCACTTTTCAGCCTTAGGCGACTGTACAGTGCTAAAACAGCCTCCAATCGCTCTGAAACGCTCATTTTTGACATAATCCACTTTTCACCTTTAATGAATGAAATTCCAGGTAAAAACCCCTTTGCCATGAAGAAGATCCAAATTCAACCAGTTCAGGCTAGTAAACCTGTTTGAAAGACCTTTTTTCAGTGAAATGCAGCTTAGTGCAAAAACAGGCTGCTCTCGCTCTGAAACGCTCATTTTTCACATAAGCCACTTTTCAGCCTTAGGCGACTGTACAGTGCTAAAACAGCCTCCAATCGCTCTGAAACGCTCATATTTCACATAAGCCACTTTTCAGCGCTAAAACAGCCTCCAATCGCTCTGAAACGCTCATTTTTGACATAACCCACTTTTCAGCCTTAATGAATTAAATTCCAGGTAAAAACTCATTTGCCATGAAGAAGATCCAAATTCAACCAGTTCAGGCTAGTAAACCTGTTTGAAAGACCTTTTTTCAGTGAAATGCAGCTTAGTGCAAAAACAGGCTGCTCTCGCTCTGAAACGCTCATTTTTCACATAAGCCACTTTTCAGCGCTAAAACAGCCTCCAATCGCTCTGAAACGCTCATTTTTGACATAAGCCACTTTTCACCTTTAATGAATGAAATTCCAGGTAAAAACTCCTTTGCCATGAATAAGATCCAAATTCAACCAGTTCAGGCTAGTAAACCTGTTTGAAAGACCTTTTTTCAGTGAAATGCAGCTTAGTGCAAAAACAGGCTGCTCTCGCTCTGAAACGCTCATTTTTCACATAAGCCACTTTTCAGCCTTAGGCGACTGTACAGTGCTAAAACAGCCTCCAATCGCTCTGAAACGCTCATTTTTGACATAATCCACTTTTCACCTTTAATGAATGAAATTCCAGGTAAAAACTCCTTTGCCATGAAGAAGATCCAAATTCAACCAGTTCAGGCTAGTAAACCTGTTTGAAAGACCTTTTTTCAGTGAAATGCAGCTTAGTGCAAAAACAGGCTGCTCTCGCTCTGAAACGCTCATTTTTCACATAAGCCACTTTTCAGCCTTAGGCGACTGTACAGTGCTAAAACAGCCTCCAATCGCTCTGAAACGCTCATTTTTGACATAAGCCACTTTTCACCTTTAATGAATGAAATTCCAGGTAAAAACTCCTTTGCCATGAAGAAGATCCAAATTCAACCAGTTCAGGCTAGTAAACCTGTTTGAAAGACCTTTTTTCAGTGAAATGCAGCTTAGTGCAAAAACAGGCTGCTCTCGCTCTGAAACGCTCATTTTTCACATAAGCCACTTTTCAGCGCTAAAACAGCCTCCAATCGCTCTGAAACGCTCATTTTTGACATAAGCCACTTTTCACCTTTAATGAATGAAATTCCAGGTAAAAACTCCTTTGCCATGAAGAAGATCCAAATTCAACCAGTTCAGGCTAGTAAACCTGTTTGAAAGACCTTTTTTCAGTGAAATGCAGCTTAGTGCAAAAACAGGCTGCTCTCGCTCTGAAACGCTCATTTTTCACATAAGCCACTTTTCAGCCTTAGGCGACTGTACAGTGCTAAAACAGCCTCCAATCGCTCTGAAACGCTCATTTTTCACATAAGCCACTTTTCAGCGCTAAAACAGCCTCCAATCGCTCTGAAACGCTCATTTTTGACATAAGCCACTTTTCACCTTTAATGAATTAAATTCCAGGTAAAAACTCCTTTGCCATGAAGAAGATCCAAATTCAACCAGTTCAGGCTAGTAAACCTGTTTGAAAGACCTTTTTTCAGTGAAATGCAGCTTAGTGCAAAAACAGGCTGCTCTCGCTCTGAAACGCTCATTTTTCACATAAGCCACTTTTCAGCCTTAGGCGACTGTACAGTGCTAAAACAGCCTCCAATCGCTCTGAAACGCTCATTTTTGACATAAGCCACTTTTCACCTTTAATGAATGAAATTCCAGGTAAAAACTCCTTTGCCATGAAGAAGGTCCAAATTCAACCAGTTCAGGCTAGTAAACCTGTTTGAAAGACCTTTTTTCAGTGAAATGCAGCTTAGTGCAAAAACAGGCTGCTCTCGCTCTGAAACGCTCATTTTTCACATAAGCCACTTTTCAGCCTTAATGAATTAAATTCCAGGTAAAAACTCATTTGCCATGAAGAAGATCCAAATTCAACCAGTTCAGGCTAGTAAACCTGTTTGAAAGACCTTTTTTCAGTGAAATGCAGCTTAGTGCAAAAACAGGCTGCTCTCGCTCTGAAACGCTCATTTTTCACATAAGCCACTTTTCAGCGCTAAAACAGCCTCCAATCGCTCTGAAACGCTCATTTTTGACATAAGCCACTTTTCACCTTTAATGAATGAAATTCCAGGTAAAAACTCCTTTGCCATGAATAAGATCCAAATTCAACCAGTTCAGGCTAGTAAACCTGTTTGAAAGACCTTTTTTCAGTGAAATGCAGCTTAGTGCAAAAACAGGCTGCTCTCGCTCTGAAACGCTCATTTTTCACATAAGCCACTTTTCAGCCTTAGGCGACTGTACAGTGCTAAAACAGCCTCCAATCGCTCTGAAACGCTCATTTTTGACATAATCCACTTTTCACCTTTAATGAATGAAATTCCAGGTAAAAACTCCTTTGCCATGAAGAAGATCCAAATTCAACCAGTTCAGGCTAGTAAACCTGTTTGAAAGACCTTTTTTCAGTGAAATGCAGCTTAGTGCAAAAACAGGCTGCTCTCGCTCTGAAACGCTCATTTTTCACATAAGCCACTTTTCAGCCTTAGGCGACTGTACAGTGCTAAAACAGCCTCCAATCGCTCTGAAACGCTCATTTTTGACATAAGCCACTTTTCACCTTTAATGAATGAAATTCCAGGTAAAAACTCCTTTGCCATGAAGAAGATCCAAATTCAACCAGTTCAGGCTAGTAAACCTGTTTGAAAGACCTTTTTTCAGTGAAATGCAGCTTAGTGCAAAAACAGGCTGCTCTCGCTCTGAAACGCTCATTTTTCACATAAGCCACTTTTCAGCGCTAAAACAGCCTCCAATCGCTCTGAAACGCTCATTTTTGACATAATCCACTTTTCACCTTTAATGAATGAAATTCCAGGTAAAAACTCCTTTGCCATGAAGAAGATCCAAATTCAACCAGTTCAGGCTAGTAAACCTGTTTGAAAGACCTTTTTTCAGTGAAATGCAGCTTAGTGCAAAAACAGGCTGCTCTCGCTCTGAAACGCTCATTTTTCACATAAGCCACTTTTCAGCCTTAGGCGACTGTACAGTGCTAAAACAGCCTCCAATCGCTCTGAAACGCTCATTTTTGACATAAGCCACTTTTCACCTTTAATGAATGAAATTCCAGGTAAAAACTCCTTTGCCATGAATAAGATCCAAATTCAACCAGTTCAGGCTAGTAAACCTGTTTGAAAGACCTTTTTTCAGTGAAATGCAGCTTAGTGCAAAAACAGGCTGCTCTCGCTCTGAAACGCTCATTTTTCACATAAGCCACTTTTCAGCGCTAAAACAGCCTCCAATCGCTCTGAAACGCTCATTTTTGACATAAGCCACTTTTCACCTTTAATGAATGAAATTCCAGGTAAAAACTCCTTTGCCATGAATAAGATCCAAATTCAACCAGTTCAGGCTAGTAAACCTGTTTGAAAGACCTTTTTTCAGTTAAATGCAGCTTAGTGCAAAAACAGGCTGCTCTCGCTCTGAAACGCTCATTTTTCACATAAGCCACTTTTCAGCCTTAGGCGACTGTACAGTGCTAAAACAGCCTCCAATCGCTCTGAAACGCTCATTTTTGACATAATCCACTTTTCACCTTTAATGAATGAAATTCCAGGTAAAAACTCCTTTGCCATGAAGAAGATCCAAATTCAACCAGTTCAGGCTAGTAAACCTGTTTGAAAGACCTTTTTTCAGTGAAATGCAGCTTAGTGCAAAAACAGGCTGCTCTCGCTCTGAAACGCTCATTTTTCACATAAGCCACTTTTCAGCCTTAGGCGACTGTACAGTGCTAAAACAGCCTCCAATCGCTCTGAAACGCTCATTTTTGACATAAGCCACTTTTCACCTTTAATGAATGAAATTCCAGGTAAAAACTCCTTTGCCATGAAGAAGATCCAAATTCAACCAGTTCAGGCTAGTAAACCTGTTTGAAAGACCTTTTTTCAGTGAAATGCAGCTTAGTGCAAAAACAGGCTGCTCTCGCTCTGAAACGCTCATTTTTCACATAAGCCACTTTTCAGCGCTAAAACAGCCTCCAATCGCTCTGAAACGCTCATTTTTGACATAATCCACTTTTCACCTTTAATGAATGAAATTCCAGGTAAAAACTCCTTTGCCATGAAGAAGATCCAAATTCAACCAGTTCAGGCTAGTAAACCTGTTTGAAAGACCTTTTTTCAGTGAAATGCAGCTTAGTGCAAAAACAGGCTGCTCTCGCTCTGAAACGCTCATTTTTCACATAAGCCACTTTTCAGCCTTAGGCGACTGTACAGTGCTAAAACAGCCTCCAATCGCTCTGAAACGCTCATTTTTGACATAAGCCACTTTTCACCTTTAATGAATGAAATTCCAGGTAAAAACTCCTTTGCCATGAATAAGATCCAAATTCAACCAGTTCAGGCTAGTAAACCTGTTTGAAAGACCTTTTTTCAGTGAAATGCAGCTTAGTGCAAAAACAGGCTGCTCTCGCTCTGAAACGCTCATTTTTCACATAAGCCACTTTTCAGCGCTAAAACAGCCTCCAATCGCTCTGAAACGCTCATTTTTGACATAAGCCACTTTTCACCTTTAATGAATGAAATTCCAGGTAAAAACTCCTTTGCCATGAATAAGATCCAAATTCAACCAGTTCAGGCTAGTAAACCTGTTTGAAAGACCTTTTTTCAGTTAAATGCAGCTTAGTGCAAAAACAGGCTGCTCTCGCTCTGAAACGCTCATTTTTCACATAAGCCACTTTTCAGCCTTAGGCGACTGTACAGTGCTAAAACAGCCTCCAATCGCTCTGAAACGCTCATTTTTGACATAATCCACTTTTCACCTTTAATGAATGAAATTCCAGGTAAAAACTCCTTTGCCATGAAGAAGATCCAAATTCAACCAGTTCAGGCTAGTAAACCTGTTTGAAAGACCTTTTTTCAGTGAAATGCAGCTTAGTGCAAAAACAGGCTGCTCTCGCTCTGAAACGCTCATTTTTCACATAAGCCACTTTTCAGCCTTAGGCGACTGTACAGTGCTAAAACAGCCTCCAATCGCTCTGAAACGCTCATTTTTCACATAAGCCACTTTTCAGCCTTAGGCGACTGTACAGTGCTAAAACAGCCTCCAATCGCTCTGAAACGCTCATTTTTCACATAAGCCACTTTTCAGCGCTAAAACAGCCTCCAATCGCTCTGAAACGCTCATTTTTGACATAAGCCACTTTTCACCTTTAATGAATGAAATTCCAGGTAAAAACTCCTTTGCCATGAATAAGATCCAAATTCAACCAGTTCAGGCTAGTAAACCTGTTTGAAAGACCTTTTTTCAGTGAAATGCAGCTTAGTGCAAAAACAGGCTGCTCTCGCTCTGAAACGCTCATTTTTCACATAAGCCACTTTTCAGCCTTAGGCGACTGTACAGTGCTAAAACAGCCTCCAATCGCTCTGAAACGCTCATTTTTGACATAATCCACTTTTCACCTTTAATGAATGAAATTCCAGGTAAAAACTCCTTTGCCATGAAGAAGATCCAAATTCAACCAGTTCAGGCTAGTAAACCTGTTTGAAAGACCTTTTTTCAGTGAAATGCAGCTTAGTGCAAAAACAGGCTGCTCTCGCTCTGAAACGCTCATTTTTCACATAAGCCACTTTTCAGCCTTAGGCGACTGTACAGTGCTAAAACAGCCTCCAATCGCTCTGAAACGCTCATTTTTCACATAAGCCACTTTTCAGCGCTAAAACAGCCTCCAATCGCTCTGAAACGCTCATTTTTGACATAAGCCACTTTTCACCTTTAATGAATTAAATTCCAGGTAAAAACTCCTTTGCCATGAAGAAGATCCAAATTCAACCAGTTCAGGCTAGTAAACCTGTTTGAAAGACCTTTTTTCAGTGAAATGCAGCTTAGTGCAAAAACAGGCTGCTCTCGCTCTGAAACGCTCATTTTTCACATAAGCCACTTTTCAGCCTTAGGCGACTGTACAGTGCTAAAACAGCCTCCAATCGCTCTGAAACGCTCATTTTTGACATAAGCCACTTTTCACCTTTAATGAATGAAATTCCAGGTAAAAACTCCTTTGCCATGAAGAAGATCCAAATTCAACCAGTTCAGGCTAGTAAACCTGTTTGAAAGACCTTTTTTCAGTGAAATGCAGCTTAGTGCAAAAACAGGCTGCTCTCGCTCTGAAACGCTCATTTTTCACATAAGCCACTTTTCAGCCTTAGGCGACTGTACAGTGCTAAAACAGCCTCCAATCGCTCTGAAACGCTCATTTTTGACATAAGCCACTTTTCACCTTTAATGAATGAAATTCCAGGTAAAAACTCCTTTGCCATGAAGAAGATCCAAATTCAACCAGTTCAGGCTAGTAAACCTGTTTGAAAGACCTTTTTTCAGTGAAATGCAGCTTAGTGCAAAAACAGGCTGCTCTCGCTCTGAAACGCTCATTTTTCACATAAGCCACTTTTCAGCGCTAAAACAGCCTCCAATCGCTCTGAAACGCTCATTTTTGACATAAGCCACTTTTCACCTTTAATGAATGAAATTCCAGGTAAAAACTCCTTTGCCATGAAGAAGATCCAAATTCAACCAGTTCAGGCTAGTAAACCTGTTTGAAAGACCTTTTTTCAGTGAAATGCAGCTTAGTGCAAAAACAGGCTGCTCTCGCTCTGAAACGCTCATTTTTCACATAAGCCACTTTTCAGCCTTAGGCGACTGTACAGTGCTAAAACAGCCTCCAATCGCTCTGAAACGCTCATTTTTGACATAATCCACTTTTCACCTTTAATGAATGAAATTCCAGGTAAAAACTCCTTTGCCATGAAGAAGATCCAAATCAACCAGTTCAGGCTAGTAAACCTGTTTGAAAGACCTTTTTTCAGTGAAATGCAGCTTAGTGCAAAAACAGGCTGCTCTCGCTCTGAAACGCTCATTTTTCACATAAGCCACTTTTCAGCCTTAGGCGACTGTACAGTGCTAAAACAGCCTCCAATCGCTCTGAAACGCTCATTTTTGACATAAGCCACTTTTCACCTTTAATGAATGAAATTCCAGGTAAAAACTCCTTTGCCATGAAGAAGATCCAAATTCAACCAGTTCAGGCTAGTAAACCTGTTTGAAAGACCTTTTTTCAGTGAAATGCAGCTTAGTGCAAAAACAGGCTGCTCTCGCTCTGAAACGCTCATTTTTCACATAAGCCACTTTTCAGCCTTAGGCGACTGTACAGTGCTAAAACAGCCTCCAATCGCTCTGAAACGCTCATTTTTCACATAAGCCACTTTTCAGCGCTAAAACAGCCTCCAATCGCTCTGAAACGCTCATTTTTGACATAAGCCACTTTTCACCTTTAATGAATTAAATTCCAGGTAAAAACTCCTTTGCCATGAAGAAGATCCAAATTCAACCAGTTCAGGCTAGTAAACCTGTTTGAAAGACCTTTTTTCAGTGAAATGCAGCTTAGTGCAAAAACAGGCTGCTCTCGCTCTGAAACGCTCATTTTTCACATAAGCCACTTTTCAGCGCTAAAACAGCCTCCAATCGCTCTGAAACGCTCATTTTTGACATAAGCCACTTTTCACCTTTAATGAATGAAATTCCAGGTAAAAACTCCTTTGCCATGAATAAGATCCAAATTCAACCAGTTCAGGCTAGTAAACCTGTTTGAAAGACCTTTTTTCAGTGAAATGCAGCTTAGTGCAAAAACAGGCTGCTCTCGCTCTGAAACGCTCATTTTTCACATAAGCCACTTTTCAGCCTTAGGCGACTGTACAGTGCTAAAACAGCCTCCAATCGCTCTGAAACGCTCATTTTTGACATAATCCACTTTTCACCTTTAATGAATGAAATTCCAGGTAAAAACTCCTTTGCCATGAAGAAGATCCAAATTCAACCAGTTCAGGCTAGTAAACCTGTTTGAAAGACCTTTTTTCAGTGAAATGCAGCTTAGTGCAAAAACAGGCTGCTCTCGCTCTGAAACGCTCATTTTTCACATAAGCCACTTTTCAGCGCTAAAACAGCCTCCAATCGCTCTGAAACGCTCATTTTTGACATAAGCCACTTTTCACCTTTAATGAATTAAATTCCAGGTAAAAACTCCTTTGCCATGAAGAAGATCCAAATTCAACCAGTTCAGGCTAGTAAACCTGTTTGAAAGACCTTTTTTCAGTGAAATGCAGCTTAGTGCAAAAACAGGCTGCTCTCGCTCTGAAACGCTCATTTTTCACATAAGCCACTTTTCAGCCTTAGGCGACTGTACAGTGCTAAAACAGCCTCCAATCGCTCTGAAACGCTCATTTTTCACATAAGCCACTTTTCAGCGCTAAAACAGCCTCCAATCGCTCTGAAACGCTCATTTTTGACATAACCCACTTTTCAGCCTTAATGAATTAAATTCCAGGTAAAAACTCATTTGCCATGAAGAAGATCCAAATTCAACCAGTTCAGGCTAGTAAACCTGTTTGAAAGACCTTTTTTCAGTGAAATGCAGCTTAGTGCAAAAACAGGCTGCTCTCGCTCTGAAACGCTCATTTTTCACATAAGCCACTTTTCAGCGCTAAAACAGCCTCCAATCGCTCTGAAACGCTCATTTTTGACATAAGCCACTTTTCACCTTTAATGAATGAAATTCCAGGTAAAAACTCCTTTGCCATGAAGAAGATCCAAATTCAACCAGTTCAGGCTAGTAAACCTGTTTGAAAGACCTTTTTTCAGTGAAATGCAGCTTAGTGCAAAAACAGGCTGCTCTCGCTCTGAAACGCTCATTTTTCACATAAGCCACTTTTCAGCCTTAGGCGACTGTACAGTGCTAAAACAGCCTCCAATCGCTCTGAAACGCTCATTTTTCACATAAGCCACTTTTCAGCGCTAAAACAGCCTCCAATCGCTCTGAAACGCTCATTTTTGACATAACCCACTTTTCAGCCTTAATGAATTAAATTCCAGGTAAAAACTCATTTGCCATGAAGAAGATCCAAATTCAACCAGTTCAGGCTAGTAAACCTGTTTGAAAGACCTTTTTTCAGTGAAATGCAGCTTAGTGCAAAAACAGGCTGCTCTCGCTCTGAAACGCTCATTTTTCACATAAGCCACTTTTCAGCCTTAGGCGACTGTACAGTGCTAAAACAGCCTCCAATCGCTCTGAAACGCTCATTTTTGACATAAGCCACTTTTCACCTTTAATGAATGAAATTCCAGGTAAAAACTCCTTTGCCATGAAGAAGATCCAAATTCAACCAGTTCAGGCTAGTAAACCTGTTTGAAAGACCTTTTTTCAGTGAAATGCAGCTTAGTGCAAAAACAGGCTGCTCTCGCTCTGAAACGCTCATTTTTCACATAAGCCACTTTTCAGCCTTAGGCGACTGTACAGTGCTAAAACAGCCTCCAATCGCTCTGAAACGCTCATTTTTGACATAAGCCACTTTTCACCTTTAATGAATGAAATTCCAGGTAAAAACTCCTTTGCCATGAATAAGATCCAAATTCAACCAGTTCAGGCTAGTAAACCTGTTTGAAAGACCTTTTTTCAGTGAAATGCAGCTTAGTGCAAAAACAGGCTGCTCTCGCTCTGAAACGCTCATTTTTCACATAAGCCACTTTTCAGCCTTAGGCGACTGTACAGTGCTAAAACAGCCTCCAATCGCTCTGAAACGCTCATTTTTGACATAATCCACTTTTCACCTTTAATGAATGAAATTCCAGGTAAAAACTCCTTTGCCATGAAGAAGATCCAAATTCAACCAGTTCAGGCTAGTAAACCTGTTTGAAAGACCTTTTTTCAGTGAAATGCAGCTTAGTGCAAAAACAGGCTGCTCTCGCTCTGAAACGCTCATTTTTCACATAAGCCACTTTTCAGCCTTAGGCGACTGTACAGTGCTAAAACAGCCTCCAATCGCTCTGAAACGCTCATTTTTGACATAAGCCACTTTTCACCTTTAATGAATGAAATTCCAGGTAAAAACTCCTTTGCCATGAAGAAGATCCAAATTCAACCAGTTCAGGCTAGTAAACCTGTTTGAAAGACCTTTTTTCAGTGAAATGCAGCTTAGTGCAAAAACAGGCTGCTCTCGCTCTGAAACGCTCATTTTTCACATAAGCCACTTTTCAGCCTTAGGCGACTGTACAGTGCTAAAACAGCCTCCAATCGCTCTGAAACGCTCATTTTTCACATAAGCCACTTTTCAGCGCTAAAACAGCCTCCAATCGCTCTGAAACGCTCATTTTTGACATAAGCCACTTTTCACCTTTAATGAATTAAATTCCAGGTAAAAACTCCTTTGCCATGAAGAAGATCCAAATTCAACCAGTTCAGGCTAGTAAACCTGTTTGAAAGACCTTTTTTCAGTGAAATGCAGCTTAGTGCAAAAACAGGCTGCTCTCGCTCTGAAACGCTCATTTTTCACATAAGCCACTTTTCAGCGCTAAAACAGCCTCCAATCGCTCTGAAACGCTCATTTTTGACATAAGCCACTTTTCACCTTTAATGAATGAAATTCCAGGTAAAAACTCCTTTGCCATGAATAAGATCCAAATTCAACCAGTTCAGGCTAGTAAACCTGTTTGAAAGACCTTTTTTCAGTGAAATGCAGCTTAGTGCAAAAACAGGCTGCTCTCGCTCTGAAACGCTCATTTTTCACATAAGCCACTTTTCAGCCTTAGGCGACTGTACAGTGCTAAAACAGCCTCCAATCGCTCTGAAACGCTCATTTTTGACATAAGCTACTTTTCAGCCTTAGGCGACTGTACAGTGCTAAAACAGCCTCCTATCGCTCTGAAACGCTCATTTTTCACATAAGCCACTTTTCAGCGCTAAAACAGCCTCCAATCGCTCTGAAACGCTCATTTTTGACATAAGCCACTTTTCACCTTTAATGAATGAAATTCCAGGTAAAAACTCCTTTGCCATGAATAAGATCCAAATTCAACCAGTTCAGGCTAGTAAACCTGTTTGAAAGACCTTTTTTCAGTGAAATGCAGCTTAGTGCAAAAACAGGCTGCTCTCGCTCTGAAACGCTCATTTTTCACATAAGCCACTTTTCAGCCTTAGGCGACTGTACAGTGCTAAAACAGCCTCCAATCGCTCTGAAACGCTCATTTTTGACATAATCCACTTTTCACCTTTAATGAATGAAATTCCAGGTAAAAACTCCTTTGCCATGAAGAAGATCCAAATTCAACCAGTTCAGGCTAGTAAACCTGTTTGAAAGACCTTTTTTCAGTGAAATGCAGCTTAGTGCAAAAACAGGCTGCTCTCGCTCTGAAACGCTCATTTTTCACATAAGCCACTTTTCAGCGCTAAAACAGCCTCCAATCGCTCTGAAACGCTCATTTTTGACATAAGCCACTTTTCACCTTTAATGAATGAAATTCCAGGTAAAAACTCCTTTGCCATGAAGAAGATCCAAATTCAACCAGTTCAGGCTAGTAAACCTGTTTGAAAGACCTTTTTTCAGTGAAATGCAGCTTAGTGCAAAAACAGGCTGCTCTCGCTCTGAAACGCTCATTTTTCACATAAGCCACTTTTCAGCCTTAGGCGACTGTACAGTGCTAAAACAGCCTCCAATCGCTCTGAAACGCTCATTTTTGACATAATCCACTTTTCACCTTTAATGAATGAAATTCCAGGTAAAAACTCCTTTGCCATGAAGAAGATCCAAATTCAACCAGTTCAGGCTAGTAAACCTGTTTGAAAGACCTTTTTTCAGTGAAATGCAGCTTAGTGCAAAAACAGGCTGCTCTCGCTCTGAAACGCTCATTTTTCACATAAGCCACTTTTCAGCCTTAGGCGACTGTACAGTGCTAAAACAGCCTCCAATCGCTCTGAAACGCTCATTTTTCACATAAGCCACTTTTCACCTTTAATGAATGAAATTCCAGGTAAAAACTCCTTTGCCATGAAGAAGATCCAAATTCAACCAGTTCAGGCTAGTAAACCTGTTTGAAAGACCTTTTTTCAGTGAAATGCAGCTTAGTGCAAAAACAGGCTGCTCTCGCTCTGAAACGCTCATTTTTCACATAAGCCACTTTTCAGCCTTAGGCGACTGTACAGTGCTAAAACAGCCTCCAATCGCTCTGAAACGCTCATTTTTGACATAAGCCACTTTTCACCTTTAATGAATGAAATTCCAGGTAAAAACTCCTTTGCCATGAATAAGATCCAAATTCAACCAGTTCAGGCTAGTAAACCTGTTTGAAAGACCTTTTTTCAGTGAAATGCAGCTTAGTGCAAAAACAGGCTGCTCTCGCTCTGAAACGCTCATTTTTCACATAAGCCACTTTTCAGCCTTAGGCGACTGTACAGTGCTAAAACAGCCTCCAATCGCTCTGAAACGCTCATTTTTGACATAATCCACTTTTCACCTTTAATGAATGAAATTCCAGGTAAAAACTCCTTTGCCATGAAGAAGATCCAAATTCAACCAGTTCAGGCTAGTAAACCTGTTTGAAAGACCTTTTTTCAGTGAAATGCAGCTTAGTGCAAAAACAGGCTGCTCTCGCTCTGAAACGCTCATTTTTCACATAAGCCACTTTTCAGCCTTAGGCGACTGTACAGTGCTAAAACAGCCTCCAATCGCTCTGAAACGCTCATTTTTCACATAAGCCACTTTTCAGCGCTAAAACAGCCTCCAATCGCTCTGAAACGCTCATTTTTGACATAAGCCACTTTTCACCTTTAATGAATTAAATTCCAGGTAAAAACTCCTTTGCCATGAAGAAGATCCAAATTCAACCAGTTCAGGCTAGTAAACCTGTTTGAAAGACCTTTTTTCAGTGAAATGCAGCTTAGTGCAAAAACAGGCTGCTCTCGCTCTGAAACGCTCATTTTTCACATAAGCCACTTTTCAGCGCTAAAACAGCCTCCAATCGCTCTGAAACGCTCATTTTTGACATAAGCCACTTTTCACCTTTAATGAATGAAATTCCAGGTAAAAACTCCTTTGCCATGAATAAGATCCAAATTCAACCAGTTCAGGCTAGTAAACCTGTTTGAAAGACCTTTTTTCAGTGAAATGCAGCTTAGTGCAAAAACAGGCTGCTCTCGCTCTGAAACGCTCATTTTTCACATAAGCCACTTTTCAGCCTTAGGCGACTGTACAGTGCTAAAACAGCCTCCAATCGCTCTGAAACGCTCATTTTTGACATAACCCACTTTTCAGCCTTAATGAATTAAATTCCAGGTAAAAACTCATTTGCCATGAAGAAGATCCAAATTCAACCAGTTCAGGCTAGTAAACCTGTTTGAAAGACCTTTTTTCAGTGAAATGCAGCTTAGTGCAAAAACAGGCTGCTCTCGCTCTGAAACGCTCATTTTTCACATAAGCCACTTTTCAGCCTTAGGCGACTGTACAGTGCTAAAACAGCCTCCAATCGCTCTGAAACGCTCATTTTTGACATAATCCACTTTTCACCTTTAATGAATGAAATTCCAGGTAAAAACTCCTTTGCCATGAAGAAGATCCAAATTCAACCAGTTCAGGCTAGTAAACCTGTTTGAAAGACCTTTTTTCAGTGAAATGCAGCTTAGTGCAAAAACAGGCTGCTCTCGCTCTGAAACGCTCATTTTTCACATAAGCCACTTTTCAGCCTTAGGCGACTGTACAGTGCTAAAACAGCCTCCAATCGCTCTGAAACGCTCATTTTTGACATAACCCACTTTTCAGCCTTAATGAATTAAATTCCAGGTAAAAACTCATTTGCCATGAAGAAGATCCAAATTCAACCAGTTCAGGCTAGTAAACCTGTTTGAAAGACCTTTTTTCAGTGAAATGCAGCTTAGTGCAAAAACAGGCTGCTCTCGCTCTGAAACGCTCATTTTTCACATAAGCCACTTTTCAGCGCTAAAACAGCCTCCAATCGCTCTGAAACGCTCATTTTTGACATAAGCCACTTTTCACCTTTAATGAATGAAATTCCAGGTAAAAACTCCTTTGCCATGAAGAAGATCCAAATTCAACCAGTTCAGGCTAGTAAACCTGTTTGAAAGACCTTTTTTCAGTGAAATGCAGCTTAGTGCAAAAACAGGCTGCTCTCGCTCTGAAACGCTCATTTTTCACATAAGCCACTTTTCAGCGCTAAAACAGCCTCCAATCGCTCTGAAACGCTCATTTTTGACATAATCCACTTTTCACCTTTAATGAATGAAATTCCAGGTAAAAACTCCTTTGCCATGAAGAAGATCCAAATTCAACCAGTTCAGGCTAGTAAACCTGTTTGAAAGACCTTTTTTCAGTGAAATGCAGCTTAGTGCAAAAACAGGCTGCTCTCGCTCTGAAACGCTCATTTTTCACATAAGCCACTTTTCAGCCTTAGGCGACTGTACAGTGCTAAAACAGCCTCCAATCGCTCTGAAACGCTCATTTTTCACATAAGCCACTTTTCAGCGCTAAAACAGCCTCCAATCGCTCTGAAACGCTCATTTTTGACATAACCCACTTTTCAGCCTTAATGAATTAAATTCCAGGTAAAAACTCATTTGCCATGAAGAAGATCCAAATTCAACCAGTTCAGGCTAGTAAACCTGTTTGAAAGACCTTTTTTCAGTGAAATGCAGCTTAGTGCAAAAACAGGCTGCTCTCGCTCTGAAACGCTCATTTTTCACATAAGCCACTTTTCAGCCTTAGGCGACTGTACAGTGCTAAAACAGCCTCCAATCGCTCTGAAACGCTCATTTTTGACATAAGCCACTTTTCACCTTTAATGAATGAAATTCCAGGTAAAAACTCCTTTGCCATGAAGAAGATCCAAATTCAACCAGTTCAGGCTAGTAAACCTGTTTGAAAGACCTTTTTTCAGTGAAATGCAGCTTAGTGCAAAAACAGGCTGCTCTCGCTCTGAAACGCTCATTTTTCACATAAGCCACTTTTCAGCCTTAGGCGACTGTACAGTGCTAAAACAGCCTCCAATCGCTCTGAAACGCTCATTTTTGACATAATCCACTTTTCACCTTTAATGAATGAAATTCCAGGTAAAAACCCCTTTGCCATGAAGAAGATCCAAATTCAACCAGTTCAGGCTAGTAAACCTGTTTGAAAGACCTTTTTTCAGTGAAATGCAGCTTAGTGCAAAAACAGGCTGCTCTCGCTCTGAAACGCTCATTTTTCACATAAGCCACTTTTCAGCGCTAAAACAGCCTCCAATCGCTCTGAAACGCTCATTTTTGACATAACCCACTTTTCAGCCTTAATGAATTAAATTCCAGGTAAAAACTCATTTGCCATGAAGAAGATCCAAATTCAACCAGTTCAGGCTAGTAAACCTGTTTGAAAGACCTTTTTTCAGTGAAATGCAGCTTAGTGCAAAAACAGGCTGCTCTCGCTCTGAAACGCTCATTTTTCACATAAGCCACTTTTCAGCCTTAGGCGACTGTACAGTGCTAAAACAGCCTCCAATCGCTCTGAAACGCTCATTTTTGACATAATCCACTTTTCACCTTTAATGAATGAAATTCCAGGTAAAAACTCCTTTGCCATGAAGAAGATCCAAATTCAACCAGTTCAGGCTAGTAAACCTGTTTGAAAGACCTTTTTTCAGTGAAATGCAGCTTAGTGCAAAAACAGGCTGCTCTCGCTTTGAAACGCTCATTTTTCACATAAGCCACTTTTCAGCCTTAGGCGACTGTACAGTGCTAAAACAGCCTCCAATCGCTCTGAAACGCTCATTTTTGACATAAGCCACTTTTCACCTTTAATGAATGAAATTCCAGGTAAAAACTCCGTTGCCATGAAGAAGATCCAAATTCAACCAGTTCAGGCTAGTAAACCTGTTTGAAAGACCTTTTTTCAGTGAAATGCAGCTTAGTGCAAAAACAGGCTGCTCTCGCTCTGAAACGCTCATTTTTCACATAAGCCACTTTTCAGCCTTAGGCGACTGTACAGTGCTAAAACAGCCTCCAATCGCTCTGAAACGCTCATTTTTGACATAAGCCACTTTTCACCTTTAATGAATGAAATTCCAGGTAAAAACTCCTTTGCCATGAAGAAGATCCAAATTCAACCAGTTCAGGCTAGTAAACCTGTTTGAAAGACCTTTTTTCAGTGAAATGCAGCTTAGTGCAAAAACAGGCTGCTCTCGCTCTGAAACGCTCATTTTTCACATAAGCCACTTTTCAGCCTTAGGCGACTGTACAGTGCTAAAACAGCCTCCAATCGCTCTGAAACGCTCATTTTTGACATAATCCACTTTTCACCTTTAATGAATGAAATTCCAGGTAAAAACCCCTTTGCCATGAAGAAGATCCAAATTCAACCAGTTCAGGCTAGTAAACCTGTTTGAAAGACCTTTTTTCAGTGAAATGCAGCTTAGTGCAAAAACAGGCTGCTCTCGCTCTGAAACGCTCATTTTTCACATAAGCCACTTTTCAGCCTTAGGCGACTGTACAGTGCTAAAACAGCCTCCAATCGCTCTGAAACGCTCATTTTTGACATAAGCCACTTTTCACCTTTAATGAATGAAATTCCAGGTAAAAACTCCTTTGCCATGAAGAAGATCCAAATTCAACCAGTTCAGGCTAGTAAACCTGTTTGAAAGACCTTTTTTCAGTGAAATGCAGCTTAGTGCAAAAACAGGCTGCTCTCGCTCTGAAACGCTCATTTTTCACATAAGCCACTTTTCAGCGCTAAAACAGCCTCCAATCGCTCTGAAACGCTCATTTTTGACATAAGCCACTTTTCACCTTTAATGAATGAAATTCCAGGTAAAAACTCCTTTGCCATGAAGAAGATCCAAATTCAACCAGTTCAGGCTAGTAAACCTGTTTGAAAGACCTTTTTTCAGTGAAATGCAGCTTAGTGCAAAAACAGGCTGCTCTCGCTCTGAAACGCTCATTTTTCACATAAGCCACTTTTCAGCGCTAAAACAGCCTCCAATCGCTCTGAAACGCTCATTTTTGACATAAGCCACTTTTCACCTTTAATGAATGAAATTCCAGGTAAAAACTCCTTTGCCATGAAGAAGATCCAAATTCAACCAGTTCAGGCTAGTAAACCTGTTTGAAAGACCTTTTTTCAGTGAAATGCAGCTTAGTGCAAAAACAGGCTGCTCTCGCTCTGAAACGCTCATTTTTCACATAAGCCACTTTTCAGCGCTAAAACAGCCTCCAATCGCTCTGAAACGCTCATTTTTGACATAAGCCACTTTTCACCTTTAATGAATGAAATTCCAGGTAAAAACTCCTTTGCCATGAATAAGATCCAAATTCAACCAGTTCAGGCTAGTAAACCTGTTTGAAAGACCTTTTTTCAGTGAAATGCAGCTTAGTGCAAAAACAGGCTGCTCTCGCTCTGAAACGCTCATTTTTCACATAAGCCACTTTTCAGCGCTAAAACAGCCTCCAATCGCTCTGAAACGCTCATTTTTGACATAAGCCACTTTTCACCTTTAATGAATGAAATTCCAGGTAAAAACTCCTTTGCCATGAAGAAGATCCAAATTCAACCAGTTCAGGCTAGTAAACCTGTTTGAAAGACCTTTTTTCAGTGAAATGCAGCTTAGTGCAAAAACAGGCTGCTCTCGCTCTGAAACGCTCATTTTTCACATAAGCCACTTTTCAGCCTTAGGCGACTGTACAGTGCTAAAACAGCCTCCAATCGCTCTGAAACGCTCATTTTTGACATAATCCACTTTTCACCTTTAATGAATGAAATTCCAGGTAAAAACTCCTTTGCCATGAAGAAGATCCAAATTCAACCAGTTCAGGCTAGTAAACCTGTTTGAAAGACCTTTTTTCAGTGAAATGCAGCTTAGTGCAAAAACAGGCTGCTCTCGCTCTGAAACGCTCATTTTTCAAATAAGCCACTTTTCAGCCTTAGGCGACTGTACAGTGCTAAAACAGCCTCCAATCGCTCTGAAACGCTCATTTTTGACATAAGCCACTTTTCACCTTTAATGAATGAAATTCCAGGTAAAAACTCCTTTGCCATGAAGAAGATCCAAATTCAACCAGTTCAGGCTAGTAAACCTGTTTGAAAGACCTTTTTTCAGTGAAATGCAGCTTAGTGCAAAAACAGGCTGCTCTCGCTCTGAAACGCTCATTTTTCACATAAGCCACTTTTCAGCCTTAGGCGACTGTACAGTGCTAAAACAGCCTCCAATCGCTCTGAAACGCTCATTTTTGACATAACCCACTTTTCAGCCTTAATGAATTAAATTCCAGGTAAAAACTCATTTGCCATGAAGAAGATCCAAATTCAACCAGTTCAGGCTAGTAAACCTGTTTGAAAGACCTTTTTTCAGTGAAATGCAGCTTAGTGCAAAAACAGGCTGCTCTCGCTCTGAAACGCTCATTTTTCACATAAGCCACTTTTCAGCGCTAAAACAGCCTCCAATCGCTCTGAAACGCTCATTTTTGACATAAGCCACTTTTCACCTTTAATGAATGAAATTCCAGGTAAAAACTCCTTTGCCATGAATAAGATCCAAATTCAACCAGTTCAGGCTAGTAAACCTGTTTGAAAGACCTTTTTTCAGTGAAATGCAGCTTAGTGCAAAAACAGGCTGCTCTCGCTCTGAAACGCTCATTTTTCACATAAGCCACTTTTCAGCCTTAGGCGACTGTACAGTGCTAAAACAGCCTCCAATCGCTCTGAAACGCTCATTTTTGACATAATCCACTTTTCACCTTTAATGAATGAAATTCCAGGTAAAAACTCCTTTGCCATGAAGAAGATCCAAATTCAACCAGTTCAGGCTAGTAAACCTGTTTGAAAGACCTTTTTTCAGTGAAATGCAGCTTAGTGCAAAAACAGGCTGCTCTCGCTCTGAAACGCTCATTTTTCACATAAGCCACTTTTCAGCCTTAGGCGACTGTACAGTGCTAAAACAGCCTCCAATCGCTCTGAAACGCTCATTTTTCACATAAGCCACTTTTCAGCGCTAAAACAGCCTCCAATCGCTCTGAAACGCTCATTTTTGACATAAGCCACTTTTCACCTTTAATGAATGAAATTCCAGGTAAAAACTCCTTTGCCATGAAGAAGGTCCAAATTCAACCAGTTCAGGCTAGTAAACCTGTTTGAAAGACCTTTTTTCAGTGAAATGCAGCTTAGTGCAAAAACAGGCTGCTCTCGCTCTGAAACGCTCATTTTTCACATAAGCCACTTTTCAGCCTTAGGCGACTGTACAGTGCTAAAACAGCCTCCAATCGCTCTGAAACGCTCATTTTTCACATAAGCCACTTTTCACCTTTAATGAATGAAATTCCAGGTAAAAACCCCTTTGCCATGAAGAAGATCCAAATTCAACCAGTTCAGGCTAGTAAACCTGTTTGAAAGACCTTTTTTCAGTGAAATGCAGCTTAGTGCAAAAACAGGCTGCTCTCGCTCTGAAACGCTCATTTTTCACATAAGCCACTTTTCAGCGCTAAAACAGCCTCCAATCGCTCTGAAACGCTCATTTTTGACATAAGCCACTTTTCACCTTTAATGAATGAAATTCCAGGTAAAAACTCCTTTGCCATGAATAAGATCCAAATTCAACCAGTTCAGGCTAGTAAACCTGTTTGAAAGACCTTTTTTCAGTGAAATGCAGCTTAGTGCAAAAACAGGCTGCTCTCGCTCTGAAACGCTCATTTTTCACATAAGCCACTTTTCAGCGCTAAAACAGCCTCCAATCGCTCTGAAACGCTCATTTTTGACATAAGCCACTTTTCACCTTTAATGAATGAAATTCCAGGTAAAAACTCCTTTGCCATGAATAAGATCCAAATTCAACCAGTTCAGGCTAGTAAACCTGTTTGAAAGACCTTTTTTCAGTGAAATGCAGCTTAGTGCAAAAACAGGCTGCTCTCGCTCTGAAACGCTCATTTTTCACATAAGCCACTTTTCAGCCTTAGGCGACTGTACAGTGCTAAAACAGCCTCCAATCGCTCTGAAACGCTCATTTTTCACATAAGCCACTTTTCAGCGCTAAAACAGCCTCCAATCGCTCTGAAACGCTCATTTTTGACATAAGCCACTTTTCACCTTTAATGAATTAAATTCCAGGTAAAAACTCCTTTGCCATGAAGAAGATCCAAATTCAACCAGTTCAGGCTAGTAAACCTGTTTGAAAGACCTTTTTTCAGTGAAATGCAGCTTAGTGCAAAAACAGGCTGCTCTCGCTCTGAAACGCTCATTTTTCACATAAGCCACTTTTCAGCCTTAGGCGACTGTACAGTGCTAAAACAGCCTCCAATCGCTCTGAAACGCTCATTTTTGACATAATCCACTTTTCACCTTTAATGAATGAAATTCCAGGTAAAAACTCCTTTGCCATGAAGAAGATCCAAATTCAACCAGTTCAGGCTAGTAAACCTGTTTGAAAGACCTTTTTTCAGTGAAATGCAGCTTAGTGCAAAAACAGGCTGCTCTCGCTCTGAAACGCTCATTTTTCACATAAGCCACTTTTCAGCGCTAAAACAGCCTCCAATCGCTCTGAAACGCTCATTTTTGACATAAGCCACTTTTCACCTTTAATGAATGAAATTCCAGGTAAAAACTCCTTTGCCATGAATAAGATCCAAATTCAACCAGTTCAGGCTAGTAAACCTGTTTGAAAGACCTTTTTTCAGTGAAATGCAGCTTAGTGCAAAAACAGGCTGCTCTCGCTCTGAAACGCTCATTTTTCACATAAGCCACTTTTCAGCCTTAGGCGACTGTACAGTGCTAAAACAGCCTCCAATCGCTCTGAAACGCTCATTTTTGACATAAGCCACTTTTCACCTTTAATGAATGAAATTCCAGGTAAAAACTCCTTTG
The DNA here is from genome assembly GCF_965226575.1 of Pagrus pagrus. Taxonomy (NCBI): domain Eukaryota; kingdom Metazoa; phylum Chordata; class Actinopteri; order Spariformes; family Sparidae; genus Pagrus; species Pagrus pagrus. The sequence continues at coordinate 33,328 of NW_028175232.1, read as the reverse complement.
CCATGAATAAGATCCAAATTCAACCAGTTCAGGCTAGTAAACCTGTTTGAAAGACCTTTTTTCAGTGAAATGCAGCTTAGTGCAAAAACAGGCTGCTCTCGCTCTGAAACGCTCATTTTTCACATAAGCCACTTTTCAGCCTTAGGCGACTGTACAGTGCTAAAACAGCCTCCAATCGCTCTGAAACGCTCATTTTTCACATAAGCCACTTTTCAGCGCTAAAACAGCCTCCAATCGCTCTGAAACGCTCATTTTTGACATAAGCCACTTTTCACCTTTAATGAATTAAATTCCAGGTAAAAACTCCTTTGCCATGAAGAAGATCCAAATTCAACCAGTTCAGGCTAGTAAACCTGTTTGAAAGACCTTTTTTCAGTGAAATGCAGCTTAGTGCAAAAACAGGCTGCTCTCGCTCTGAAACGCTCATTTTTCACATAAGCCACTTTTCAGCCTTAGGCGACTGTACAGTGCTAAAACAGCCTCCAATCGCTCTGAAACGCTCATTTTTGACATAAGCCACTTTTCACCTTTAATGAATGAAATTCCAGGTAAAAACTCCTTTGCCATGAAGAAGGTCCAAATTCAACCAGTTCAGGCTAGTAAACCTGTTTGAAAGACCTTTTTTCAGTGAAATGCAGCTTAGTGCAAAAACAGGCTGCTCTCGCTCTGAAACGCTCATTTTTCACATAAGCCACTTTTCAGCCTTAGGCGACTGTACAGTGCTAAAACAGCCTCCAATCGCTCTGAAACGCTCATTTTTGACATAATCCACTTTTCACCTTTAATGAATGAAATTCCAGGTAAAAACCCCTTTGCCATGAAGAAGATCCAAATTCAACCAGTTCAGGCTAGTAAACCTGTTTGAAAGACCTTTTTTCAGTGAAATGCAGCTTAGTGCAAAAACAGGCTGCTCTCGCTCTGAAACGCTCATTTTTCACATAAGCCACTTTTCAGCCTTAGGCGACTGTACAGTGCTAAAACAGCCTCCAATCGCTCTGAAACGCTCATTTTTCACATAAGCCACTTTTCAGCGCTAAAACAGCCTCCAATCGCTCTGAAACGCTCATTTTTGACATAACCCACTTTTCAGCCTTAATGAATTAAATTCCAGGTAAAAACTCATTTGCCATGAAGAAGATCCAAATTCAACCAGTTCAGGCTAGTAAACCTGTTTGAAAGACCTTTTTTCAGTGAAATGCAGCTTAGTGCAAAAACAGGCTGCTCTCGCTCTGAAACGCTCATTTTTCACATAAGCCACTTTTCAGCGCTAAAACAGCCTCCAATCGCTCTGAAACGCTCATTTTTGACATAAGCCACTTTTCACCTTTAATGAATGAAATTCCAGGTAAAAACTCCTTTGCCATGAATAAGATCCAAATTCAACCAGTTCAGGCTAGTAAACCTGTTTGAAAGACCTTTTTTCAGTGAAATGCAGCTTAGTGCAAAAACAGGCTGCTCTCGCTCTGAAACGCTCATTTTTCACATAAGCCACTTTTCAGCCTTAGGCGACTGTACAGTGCTAAAACAGCCTCCAATCGCTCTGAAACGCTCATTTTTGACATAATCCACTTTTCACCTTTAATGAATGAAATTCCAGGTAAAAACTCCTTTGCCATGAAGAAGATCCAAATTCAACCAGTTCAGGCTAGTAAACCTGTTTGAAAGACCTTTTTTCAGTGAAATGCAGCTTAGTGCAAAAACAGGCTGCTCTCGCTCTGAAACGCTCATTTTTCACATAAGCCACTTTTCAGCCTTAGGCGACTGTACAGTGCTAAAACAGCCTCCAATCGCTCTGAAACGCTCATTTTTGACATAATCCACTTTTCACCTTTAATGAATGAAATTCCAGGTAAAAACCCCTTTGCCATGAAGAAGATCCAAATTCAACCAGTTCAGGCTAGTAAACCTGTTTGAAAGACCTTTTTTCAGTGAAATGCAGCTTAGTGCAAAAACAGGCTGCTCTCGCTCTGAAACGCTCATTTTTCACATAAGCCACTTTTCAGCCTTAGGCGACTGTACAGTGCTAAAACAGCCTCCAATCGCTCTGAAACGCTCATTTTTCACATAAGCCACTTTTCAGCGCTAAAACAGCCTCCAATCGCTCTGAAACGCTCATTTTTGACATAACCCACTTTTCAGCCTTAATGAATTAAATTCCAGGTAAAAACTCATTTGCCATGAAGAAGATCCAAATTCAACCAGTTCAGGCTAGTAAACCTGTTTGAAAGACCTTTTTTCAGTGAAATGCAGCTTAGTGCAAAAACAGGCTGCTCTCGCTCTGAAACGCTCATTTTTCACATAAGCCACTTTTCAGCGCTAAAACAGCCTCCAATCGCTCTGAAACGCTCATTTTTGACATAAGCCACTTTTCACCTTTAATGAATGAAATTCCAGGTAAAAACTCCTTTGCCATGAATAAGATCCAAATTCAACCAGTTCAGGCTAGTAAACCTGTTTGAAAGACCTTTTTTCAGTGAAATGCAGCTTAGTGCAAAAACAGGCTGCTCTCGCTCTGAAACGCTCATTTTTCACATAAGCCACTTTTCAGCCTTAGGCGACTGTACAGTGCTAAAACAGCCTCCAATCGCTCTGAAACGCTCATTTTTGACATAATCCACTTTTCACCTTTAATGAATGAAATTCCAGGTAAAAACTCCTTTGCCATGAAGAAGATCCAAATTCAACCAGTTCAGGCTAGTAAACCTGTTTGAAAGACCTTTTTTCAGTGAAATGCAGCTTAGTGCAAAAACAGGCTGCTCTCGCTCTGAAACGCTCATTTTTCACATAAGCCACTTTTCAGCCTTAGGCGACTGTACAGTGCTAAAACAGCCTCCAATCGCTCTGAAACGCTCATTTTTGACATAATCCACTTTTCACCTTTAATGAATGAAATTCCAGGTAAAAACCCCTTTGCCATGAAGAAGATCCAAATTCAACCAGTTCAGGCTAGTAAACCTGTTTGAAAGACCTTTTTTCAGTGAAATGCAGCTTAGTGCAAAAACAGGCTGCTCTCGCTCTGAAACGCTCATTTTTCACATAAGCCACTTTTCAGCCTTAGGCGACTGTACAGTGCTAAAACAGCCTCCAATCGCTCTGAAACGCTCATTTTTCACATAAGCCACTTTTCAGCGCTAAAACAGCCTCCAATCGCTCTGAAACGCTCATTTTTGACATAACCCACTTTTCAGCCTTAATGAATTAAATTCCAGGTAAAAACTCATTTGCCATGAAGAAGATCCAAATTCAACCAGTTCAGGCTAGTAAACCTGTTTGAAAGACCTTTTTTCAGTGAAATGCAGCTTAGTGCAAAAACAGGCTGCTCTCGCTCTGAAACGCTCATTTTTCACATAAGCCACTTTTCAGCCTTAGGCGACTGTACAGTGCTAAAACAGCCTCCAATCGCTCTGAAACGCTCATTTTTGACATAAGCCACTTTTCACCTTTAATGAATGAAATTCCAGGTAAAAACTCCTTTGCCATGAAGAAGGTCCAAATTCAACCAGTTCAGGCTAGTAAACCTGTTTGAAAGACCTTTTTTCAGTGAAATGCAGCTTAGTGCAAAAACAGGCTGCTCTCGCTCTGAAACGCTCATTTTTCACATAAGCCACTTTTCAGCCTTAGGCGACTGTACAGTGCTAAAACAGCCTCCAATCGCTCTGAAACGCTCATTTTTGACATAATCCACTTTTCACCTTTAATGAATGAAATTCCAGGTAAAAACCCCTTTGCCATGAAGAAGATCCAAATTCAACCAGTTCAGGCTAGTAAACCTGTTTGAAAGACCTTTTTTCAGTGAAATGCAGCTTAGTGCAAAAACAGGCTGCTCTCGCTCTGAAACGCTCATTTTTCACATAAGCCACTTTTCAGCCTTAGGCGACTGTACAGTGCTAAAACAGCCTCCAATCGCTCTGAAACGCTCATTTTTGACATAATCCACTTTTCACCTTTAATGAATGAAATTCCAGGTAAAAACCCCTTTGCCATGAAGAAGATCCAAATTCAACCAGTTCAGGCTAGTAAACCTGTTTGAAAGACCTTTTTTCAGTGAAATGCAGCTTAGTGCAAAAACAGGCTGCTCTCGCTCTGAAACGCTCATTTTTCACATAAGCCACTTTTCAGCCTTAGGCGACTGTACAGTGCTAAAACAGCCTCCAATCGCTCTGAAACGCTCATTTTTCACATAAGCCACTTTTCAGCGCTAAAACAGCCTCCAATCGCTCTGAAACGCTCATTTTTGACATAACCCACTTTTCAGCCTTAATGAATTAAATTCCAGGTAAAAACTCATTTGCCATGAAGAAGATCCAAATTCAACCAGTTCAGGCTAGTAAACCTGTTTGAAAGACCTTTTTTCAGTGAAATGCAGCTTAGTGCAAAAACAGGCTGCTCTCGCTCTGAAACGCTCATTTTTCACATAAGCCACTTTTCAGCGCTAAAACAGCCTCCAATCGCTCTGAAACGCTCATTTTTGACATAAGCCACTTTTCACCTTTAATGAATGAAATTCCAGGTAAAAACTCCTTTGCCATGAATAAGATCCAAATTCAACCAGTTCAGGCTAGTAAACCTGTTTGAAAGACCTTTTTTCAGTGAAATGCAGCTTAGTGCAAAAACAGGCTGCTCTCGCTCTGAAACGCTCATTTTTCACATAAGCCACTTTTCAGCCTTAGGCGACTGTACAGTGCTAAAACAGCCTCCAATCGCTCTGAAACGCTCATTTTTGACATAATCCACTTTTCACCTTTAATGAATGAAATTCCAGGTAAAAACTCCTTTGCCATGAAGAAGATCCAAATTCAACCAGTTCAGGCTAGTAAACCTGTTTGAAAGACCTTTTTTCAGTGAAATGCAGCTTAGTGCAAAAACAGGCTGCTCTCGCTCTGAAACGCTCATTTTTCACATAAGCCACTTTTCAGCCTTAGGCGACTGTACAGTGCTAAAACAGCCTCCAATCGCTCTGAAACGCTCATTTTTGACATAAGCCACTTTTCACCTTTAATGAATGAAATTCCAGGTAAAAACTCCTTTGCCATGAAGAAGATCCAAATTCAACCAGTTCAGGCTAGTAAACCTGTTTGAAAGACCTTTTTTCAGTGAAATGCAGCTTAGTGCAAAAACAGGCTGCTCTCGCTCTGAAACGCTCATTTTTCACATAAGCCACTTTTCAGCCTTAGGCGACTGTACAGTGCTAAAACAGCCTCCAATCGCTCTGAAACGCTCATTTTTCACATAAGCCACTTTTCAGCGCTAAAACAGCCTCCAATCGCTCTGAAACGCTCATTTTTGACATAAGCCACTTTTCACCTTTAATGAATTAAATTCCAGGTAAAAACTCCTTTGCCATGAAGAAGATCCAAATTCAACCAGTTCAGGCTAGTAAACCTGTTTGAAAGACCTTTTTTCAGTGAAATGCAGCTTAGTGCAAAAACAGGCTGCTCTCGCTCTGAAACGCTCATTTTTCACATAAGCCACTTTTCAGCGCTAAAACAGCCTCCAATCGCTCTGAAACGCTCATTTTTGACATAAGCCACTTTTCACCTTTAATGAATGAAATTCCAGGTAAAAACTCCTTTGCCATGAATAAGATCCAAATTCAACCAGTTCAGGCTAGTAAACCTGTTTGAAAGACCTTTTTTCAGTGAAATGCAGCTTAGTGCAAAAACAGGCTGCTCTCGCTCTGAAACGCTCATTTTTCACATAAGCCACTTTTCAGCCTTAGGCGACTGTACAGTGCTAAAACAGCCTCCAATCGCTCTGAAACGCTCATTTTTGACATAATCCACTTTTCACCTTTAATGAATGAAATTCCAGGTAAAAACTCCTTTGCCATGAAGAAGATCCAAATTCAACCAGTTCAGGCTAGTAAACCTGTTTGAAAGACCTTTTTTCAGTGAAATGCAGCTTAGTGCAAAAACAGGCTGCTCTCGCTCTGAAACGCTCATTTTTCACATAAGCCACTTTTCAGCGCTAAAACAGCCTCCAATCGCTCTGAAACGCTCATTTTTGACATAAGCCACTTTTCACCTTTAATGAATTAAATTCCAGGTAAAAACTCCTTTGCCATGAAGAAGATCCAAATTCAACCAGTTCAGGCTAGTAAACCTGTTTGAAAGACCTTTTTTCAGTGAAATGCAGCTTAGTGCAAAAACAGGCTGCTCTCGCTCTGAAACGCTCATTTTTCACATAAGCCACTTTTCAGCCTTAGGCGACTGTACAGTGCTAAAACAGCCTCCAATCGCTCTGAAACGCTCATTTTTGACATAAGCCACTTTTCACCTTTAATGAATGAAATTCCAGGTAAAAACTCCTTTGCCATGAAGAAGGTCCAAATTCAACCAGTTCAGGCTAGTAAACCTGTTTGAAAGACCTTTTTTCAGTGAAATGCAGCTTAGTGCAAAAACAGGCTGCTCTCGCTCTGAAACGCTCATTTTTCACATAAGCCACTTTTCAGCCTTAGGCGACTGTACAGTGCTAAAACAGCCTCCAAACGCTCTGAAACGCTCATTTTTGACATAATCCACTTTTCACCTTTAATGAATGAAATTCCAGGTAAAAACCCCTTTGCCATGAAGAAGATCCAAATTCAACCAGTTCAGGCTAGTAAACCTGTTTGAAAGACCTTTTTTCAGTGAAATGCAGCTTAGTGCAAAAACAGGCTGCTCTCGCTCTGAAACGCTCATTTTTCACATAAGCCACTTTTCAGCCTTAGGCGACTGTACAGTGCTAAAACAGCCTCCAATCGCTCTGAAACGCTCATTTTTCACATAAGCCACTTTTCAGCGCTAAAACAGCCTCCAATCGCTCTGAAACGCTCATTTTTGACATAACCCACTTTTCAGCCTTAATGAATTAAATTCCAGGTAAAAACTCATTTGCCATGAAGAAGATCCAAATTCAACCAGTTCAGGCTAGTAAACCTGTTTGAAAGACCTTTTTTCAGTGAAATGCAGCTTAGTGCAAAAACAGGCTGCTCTCGCTCTGAAACGCTCATTTTTCACATAAGCCACTTTTCAGCGCTAAAACAGCCTCCAATCGCTCTGAAACGCTCATTTTTGACATAAGCCACTTTTCACCTTTAATGAATGAAATTCCAGGTAAAAACTCCTTTGCCATGAAGAAGATCCAAATTCAACCAGTTCAGGCTAGTAAACCTGTTTGAAAGACCTTTTTTCAGTGAAATGCAGCTTAGTGCAAAAACAGGCTGCTCTCGCTCTGAAACGCTCATTTTTCACATAAGCCACTTTTCAGCCTTAGGCGACTGTACAGTGCTAAAACAGCCTCCAATCGCTCTGAAACGCTCATTTTTGACATAATCCACTTTTCACCTTTAATGAATGAAATTCCAGGTAAAAACTCCTTTGCCATGAAGAAGATCCAAATTCAACCAGTTCAGGCTAGTAAACCTGTTTGAAAGACCTTTTTTCAGTGAAATGCAGCTTAGTGCAAAAACAGGCTGCTCTCGCTCTGAAACGCTCATTTTTCACATAAGCCACTTTTCAGCGCTAAAACAGCCTCCAATCGCTCTGAAACGCTCATTTTTGACATAAGCCACTTTTCACCTTTAATGAATGAAATTCCAGGTAAAAACTCCTTTGCCATGAATAAGATCCAAATTCAACCAGTTCAGGCTAGTAAACCTGTTTGAAAGACCTTTTTTCAGTGAAATGCAGCTTAGTGCAAAAACAGGCTGCTCTCGCTCTGAAACGCTCATTTTTCACATAAGCCACTTTTCAGCCTTAGGCGACTGTACAGTGCTAAAACAGCCTCCAATCGCTCTGAAACGCTCATTTTTCACATAAGCCACTTTTCAGCGCTAAAACAGCCTCCAATCGCTCTGAAACGCTCATTTTTGACATAAGCCACTTTTCACCTTTAATGAATTAAATTCCAGGTAAAAACTCCTTTGCCATGAAGAAGATCCAAATTCAACCAGTTCAGGCTAGTAAACCTGTTTGAAAGACCTTTTTTCAGTGAAATGCAGCTTAGTGCAAAAACAGGCTGCTCTCGCTCTGAAACGCTCATTTTTCACATAAGCCACTTTTCAGCCTTAGGCGACTGTACAGTGCTAAAACAGCCTCCAATCGCTCTGAAACGCTCATTTTTGACATAAGCCACTTTTCACCTTTAATGAATGAAATTCCAGGTAAAAACTCCTTTGCCATGAAGAAGGTCCAAATTCAACCAGTTCAGGCTAGTAAACCTGTTTGAAAGACCTTTTTTCAGTGAAATGCAGCTTAGTGCAAAAACAGGCTGCTCTCGCTCTGAAACGCTCATTTTTCACATAAGCCACTTTTCAGCGCTAAAACAGCCTCCAATCGCTCTGAAACGCTCATTTTTGACATAAGCCACTTTTCACCTTTAATGAATGAAATTCCAGGTAAAAACTCCTTTGCCATGAATAAGATCCAAATTCAACCAGTTCAGGCTAGTAAACCTGTTTGAAAGACCTTTTTTCAGTGAAATGCAGCTTAGTGCAAAAACAGGCTGCTCTCGCTCTGAAACGCTCATTTTTCACATAAGCCACTTTTCAGCGCTAAAACAGCCTCCAATCGCTCTGAAACGCTCATTTTTGACATAAGCCACTTTTCACCTTTAATGAATGAAATTCCAGGTAAAAACTCCTTTGCCATGAATAAGATCCAAATTCAACCAGTTCAGGCTAGTAAACCTGTTTGAAAGACCTTTTTTCAGTGAAATGCAGCTTAGTGCAAAAACAGGCTGCTCTCGCTCTGAAACGCTCATTTTTCACATAAGCCACTTTTCAGCCTTAGGCGACTGTACAGTGCTAAAACAGCCTCCAATCGCTCTGAAACGCTCATTTTTGACATAATCCACTTTTCACCTTTAATGAATGAAATTCCAGGTAAAAACTCCTTTGCCATGAAGAAGATCCAAATTCAACCAGTTCAGGCTAGTAAACCTGTTTGAAAGACCTTTTTTCAGTGAAATGCAGCTTAGTGCAAAAACAGGCTGCTCTCGCTCTGAAACGCTCATTTTTCACATAAGCCACTTTTCAGCCTTAGGCGACTGTACAGTGCTAAAACAGCCTCCAATCGCTCTGAAACGCTCATTTTTCACATAAGCCACTTTTCAGCGCTAAAACAGCCTCCAATCGCTCTGAAACGCTCATTTTTGACATAAGCCACTTTTCACCTTTAATGAATTAAATTCCAGGTAAAAACTCCTTTGCCATGAAGAAGATCCAAATTCAACCAGTTCAGGCTAGTAAACCTGTTTGAAAGACCTTTTTTCAGTGAAATGCAGCTTAGTGCAAAAACAGGCTGCTCTCGCTCTGAAACGCTCATTTTTCACATAAGCCACTTTTCAGCCTTAGGCGACTGTACAGTGCTAAAACAGCCTCCAATCGCTCTGAAACGCTCATTTTTGACATAAGCCACTTTTCACCTTTAATGAATGAAATTCCAGGTAAAAACTCCTTTGCCATGAAGAAGGTCCAAATTCAACCAGTTCAGGCTAGTAAACCTGTTTGAAAGACCTTTTTTCAGTGAAATGCAGCTTAGTGCAAAAACAGGCTGCTCTCGCTCTGAAACGCTCATTTTTCACATAAGCCACTTTTCAGCCTTAGGCGACTGTACAGTGCTAAAACAGCCTCCAATCGCTCTGAAACGCTCATTTTTGACATAATCCACTTTTCACCTTTAATGAATGAAATTCCAGGTAAAAACCCCTTTGCCATGAAGAAGATCCAAATTCAACCAGTTCAGGCTAGTAAACCTGTTTGAAAGACCTTTTTTCAGTGAAATGCAGCTTAGTGCAAAAACAGGCTGCTCTCGCTCTGAAACGCTCATTTTTCACATAAGCCACTTTTCAGCCTTAGGCGACTGTACAGTGCTAAAACAGCCTCCAATCGCTCTGAAACGCTCATTTTTCACATAAGCCACTTTTCAGCGCTAAAACAGCCTCCAATCGCTCTGAAACGCTCATTTTTGACATAACCCACTTTTCAGCCTTAATGAATTAAATTCCAGGTAAAAACTCATTTGCCATGAAGAAGATCCAAATTCAACCAGTTCAGGCTAGTAAACCTGTTTGAAAGACCTTTTTTCAGTGAAATGCAGCTTAGTGCAAAAACAGGCTGCTCTCGCTCTGAAACGCTCATTTTTCACATAAGCCACTTTTCAGCGCTAAAACAGCCTCCAATCGCTCTGAAACGCTCATTTTTGACATAAGCCACTTTTCACCTTTAATGAATGAAATTCCAGGTAAAAACTCCTTTGCCATGAATAAGATCCAAATTCAACCAGTTCAGGCTAGTAAACCTGTTTGAAAGACCTTTTTTCAGTGAAATGCAGCTTAGTGCAAAAACAGGCTGCTCTCGCTCTGAAACGCTCATTTTTCACATAAGCCACTTTTCAGCCTTAGGCGACTGTACAGTGCTAAAACAGCCTCCAATCGCTCTGAAACGCTCATTTTTGACATAATCCACTTTTCACCTTTAATGAATGAAATTCCAGGTAAAAACTCCTTTGCCATGAAGAAGATCCAAATTCAACCAGTTCAGGCTAGTAAACCTGTTTGAAAGACCTTTTTTCAGTGAAATGCAGCTTAGTGCAAAAACAGGCTGCTCTCGCTCTGAAACGCTCATTTTTCACATAAGCCACTTTTCAGCCTTAGGCGACTGTACAGTGCTAAAACAGCCTCCAATCGCTCTGAAACGCTCATTTTTGACATAATCCACTTTTCACCTTTAATGAATGAAATTCCAGGTAAAAACTCCTTTGCCATGAAGAAGATCCAAATTCAACCAGTTCAGGCTAGTAAACCTGTTTGAAAGACCTTTTTTCAGTGAAATGCAGCTTAGTGCAAAAACAGGCTGCTCTCGCTCTGAAACGCTCATTTTTCACATAAGCCACTTTTCAGCGCTAAAACAGCCTCCAATCGCTCTGAAACGCTCATTTTTGACATAAGCCACTTTTCACCTTTAATGAATGAAATTCCAGGTAAAAACTCCTTTGCCATGAATAAGATCCAAATTCAACCAGTTCAGGCTAGTAAACCTGTTTGAAAGACCTTTTTTCAGTGAAATGCAGCTTAGTGCAAAAACAGGCTGCTCTCGCTCTGAAACGCTCATTTTTCACATAAGCCACTTTTCAGCCTTAGGCGACTGTACAGTGCTAAAACAGCCTCCAATCGCTCTGAAACGCTCATTTTTCACATAAGCCACTTTTCAGCGCTAAAACAGCCTCCAATCGCTCTGAAACGCTCATTTTTGACATAAGCCACTTTTCACCTTTAATGAATTAAATTCCAGGTAAAAACTCCTTTGCCATGAAGAAGATCCAAATTCAACCAGTTCAGGCTAGTAAACCTGTTTGAAAGACCTTTTTTCAGTGAAATGCAGCTTAGTGCAAAAACAGGCTGCTCTCGCTCTGAAACGCTCATTTTTCACATAAGCCACTTTTCAGCCTTAGGCGACTGTACAGTGCTAAAACAGCCTCCAATCGCTCTGAAACGCTCATTTTTGACATAAGCCACTTTTCACCTTTAATGAATGAAATTCCAGGTAAAAACTCCTTTGCCATGAAGAAGGTCCAAATTCAACCAGTTCAGGCTAGTAAACCTGTTTGAAAGACCTTTTTTCAGTGAAATGCAGCTTAGTGCAAAAACAGGCTGCTCTCGCTCTGAAACGCTCATTTTTCACATAAGCCACTTTTCAGCGCTAAAACAGCCTCCAATCGCTCTGAAACGCTCATTTTTGACATAAGCCACTTTTCACCTTTAATGAATGAAATTCCAGGTAAAAACTCCTTTGCCATGAATAAGATCCAAATTCAACCAGTTCAGGCTAGTAAACCTGTTTGAAAGACCTTTTTTCAGTGAAATGCAGCTTAGTGCAAAAACAGGCTGCTCTCGCTCTGAAACGCTCATTTTTCACATAAGCCACTTTTCAGCGCTAAAACAGCCTCCAATCGCTCTGAAACGCTCATTTTTGACATAAGCCACTTTTCACCTTTAATGAATGAAATTCCAGGTAAAAACTCCTTTGCCATGAATAAGATCCAAATTCAACCAGTTCAGGCTAGTAAACCTGTTTGAAAGACCTTTTTTCAGTGAAATGCAGCTTAGTGCAAAAACAGGCTGCTCTCGCTCTGAAACGCTCATTTTTCACATAAGCCACTTTTCAGCCTTAGGCGACTGTACAGTGCTAAAACAGCCTCCAATCGCTCTGAAACGCTCATTTTTGACATAATCCACTTTTCACCTTTAATGAATGAAATTCCAGGTAAAAACTCCTTTGCCATGAAGAAGATCCAAATTCAACCAGTTCAGGCTAGTAAACCTGTTTGAAAGACCTTTTTTCAGTGAAATGCAGCTTAGTGCAAAAACAGGCTGCTCTCGCTCTGAAACGCTCATTTTTCACATAAGCCACTTTTCAGCCTTAGGCGACTGTACAGTGCTAAAACAGCCTCCAATCGCTCTGAAACGCTCATTTTTCACATAAGCCACTTTTCAGCGCTAAAACAGCCTCCAATCGCTCTGAAACGCTCATTTTTGACATAAGCCACTTTTCACCTTTAATGAATTAAATTCCAGGTAAAAACTCCTTTGCCATGAAGAAGATCCAAATTCAACCAGTTCAGGCTAGTAAACCTGTTTGAAAGACCTTTTTTCAGTGAAATGCAGCTTAGTGCAAAAACAGGCTGCTCTCGCTCTGAAACGCTCATTTTTCACATAAGCCACTTTTCAGCCTTAGGCGACTGTACAGTGCTAAAACAGCCTCCAATCGCTCTGAAACGCTCATTTTTGACATAAGCCACTTTTCACCTTTAATGAATGAAATTCCAGGTAAAAACTCCTTTGCCATGAAGAAGGTCCAAATTCAACCAGTTCAGGCTAGTAAACCTGTTTGAAAGACCTTTTTTCAGTGAAATGCAGCTTAGTGCAAAAACAGGCTGCTCTCGCTCTGAAACGCTCATTTTTCACATAAGCCACTTTTCAGCCTTAGGCGACTGTACAGTGCTAAAACAGCCTCCAATCGCTCTGAAACGCTCATTTTTGACATAATCCACTTTTCACCTTTAATGAATGAAATTCCAGGTAAAAACCCCTTTGCCATGAAGAAGATCCAAATTCAACCAGTTCAGGCTAGTAAACCTGTTTGAAAGACCTTTTTTCAGTGAAATGCAGCTTAGTGCAAAAACAGGCTGCTCTCGCTCTGAAACGCTCATTTTTCACATAAGCCACTTTTCAGCCTTAGGCGACTGTACAGTGCTAAAACAGCCTCCAATCGCTCTGAAACGCTCATTTTTCACATAAGCCACTTTTCAGCGCTAAAACAGCCTCCAATCGCTCTGAAACGCTCATTTTTGACATAACCCACTTTTCAGCCTTAATGAATTAAATTCCAGGTAAAAACTCATTTGCCATGAAGAAGATCCAAATTCAACCAGTTCAGGCTAGTAAACCTGTTTGAAAGACCTTTTTTCAGTGAAATGCAGCTTAGTGCAAAAACAGGCTGCTCTCGCTCTGAAACGCTCATTTTTCACATAAGCCACTTTTCAGCGCTAAAACAGCCTCCAATCGCTCTGAAACGCTCATTTTTGACATAAGCCACTTTTCACCTTTAATGAATGAAATTCCAGGTAAAAACTCCTTTGCCATGAATAAGATCCAAATTCAACCAGTTCAGGCTAGTAAACCTGTTTGAAAGACCTTTTTTCAGTGAAATGCAGCTTAGTGCAAAAACAGGCTGCTCTCGCTCTGAAACGCTCATTTTTCACATAAGCCACTTTTCAGCCTTAGGCGACTGTACAGTGCTAAAACAGCCTCCAATCGCTCTGAAACGCTCATTTTTGACATAATCCACTTTTCACCTTTAATGAATGAAATTCCAGGTAAAAACTCCTTTGCCATGAAGAAGATCCAAATTCAACCAGTTCAGGCTAGTAAACCTGTTTGAAAGACCTTTTTTCAGTGAAATGCAGCTTAGTGCAAAAACAGGCTGCTCTCGCTCTGAAACGCTCATTTTTCACATAAGCCACTTTTCAGCCTTAGGCGACTGTACAGTGCTAAAACAGCCTCCAATCGCTCTGAAACGCTCATTTTTGACATAATCCACTTTTCACCTTTAATGAATGAAATTCCAGGTAAAAACCCCTTTGCCATGAAGAAGATCCAAATTCAACCAGTTCAGGCTAGTAAACCTGTTTGAAAGACCTTTTTTCAGTGAAATGCAGCTTAGTGCAAAAACAGGCTGCTCTCGCTCTGAAACGCTCATTTTTCACATAAGCCACTTTTCAGCCTTAGGCGACTGTACAGTGCTAAAACAGCCTCCAATCGCTCTGAAACGCTCATTTTTCACATAAGCCACTTTTCAGCGCTAAAACAGCCTCCAATCGCTCTGAAACGCTCATTTTTGACATAACCCACTTTTCAGCCTTAATGAATTAAATTCCAGGTAAAAACTCATTTGCCATGAAGAAGACCCAAATTCAACCAGTTCAGGCTAGTAAACCTGTTTGAAAGACCTTTTTTCAGTGAAATGCAGCTTAGTGCAAAAACAGGCTGCTCTCGCTCTGAAACGCTCATTTTTCACATAAGCCACTTTTCAGCGCTAAAACAGCCTCCAATCGCTCTGAAACGCTCATTTTTGACATAAGCCACTTTTCACCTTTAATGAATGAAATTCCAGGTAAAAACTCCTTTGCCATGAATAAGATCCAAATTCAACCAGTTCAGGCTAGTAAACCTGTTTGAAAGACCTTTTTTCAGTGAAATGCAGCTTAGTGCAAAAACAGGCTGCTCTCGCTCTGAAACGCTCATTTTTCACATAAGCCACTTTTCAGCCTTAGGCGACTGTACAGTGCTAAAACAGCCTCCAATCGCTCTGAAACGCTCATTTTTGACATAAGCCACTTTTCACCTTTAATGAATGAAATTCCAGGTAAAAACTCCTTTGCCATGAAGAAGATCCAAATTCAACCAGTTCAGGCTAGTAAACCTGTTTGAAAGACCTTTTTTCAGTGAAATGCAGCTTAGTGCAAAAACAGGCTGCTCTCGCTCTGAAACGCTCATTTTTCACATAAGCCACTTTTCAGCCTTAGGCGACTGTACAGTGCTAAAACAGCCTCCAATCGCTCTGAAACGCTCATTTTTCACATAAGCCACTTTTCAGCGCTAAAACAGCCTCCAATCGCTCTGAAACGCTCATTTTTGACATAAGCCACTTTTCACCTTTAATGAATTAAATTCCAGGTAAAAACTCCTTTGCCATGAAGAAGATCCAAATTCAACCAGTTCAGGCTAGTAAACCTGTTTGAAAGACCTTTTTTCAGTGAAATGCAGCTTAGTGCAAAAACAGGCTGCTCTCGCTCTGAAACGCTCATTTTTCACATAAGCCACTTTTCAGCGCTAAAACAGCCTCCAATCGCTCTGAAACGCTCATTTTTGACATAAGCCACTTTTCACCTTTAATGAATGAAATTCCAGGTAAAAACTCCTTTGCCATGAATAAGATCCAAATTCAACCAGTTCAGGCTAGTAAACCTGTTTGAAAGACCTTTTTTCAGTGAAATGCAGCTTAGTGCAAAAACAGGCTGCTCTCGCTCTGAAACGCTCATTTTTCACATAAGCCACTTTTCAGCCTTAGGCGACTGTACAGTGCTAAAACAGCCTCCAATCGCTCTGAAACGCTCATTTTTGACATAATCCACTTTTCACCTTTAATGAATGAAATTCCAGGTAAAAACTCCTTTGCCATGAAGAAGATCCAAATTCAACCAGTTCAGGCTAGTAAACCTGTTTGAAAGACCTTTTTTCAGTGAAATGCAGCTTAGTGCAAAAACAGGCTGCTCTCGCTCTGAAACGCTCATTTTTCACATAAGCCACTTTTCAGCGCTAAAACAGCCTCCAATCGCTCTGAAACGCTCATTTTTGACATAAGCCACTTTTCACCTTTAATGAATGAAATTCCAGGTAAAAACTCCTTTGCCATGAATAAGATCCAAATTCAACCAGTTCAGGCTAGTAAACCTGTTTGAAAGACCTTTTTTCAGTGAAATGCAGCTTAGTGCAAAAACAGGCTGCTCTCGCTCTGAAACGCTCATTTTTCACATAAGCCACTTTTCAGCCTTAGGCGACTGTACAGTGCTAAAACAGCCTCCAATCGCTCTGAAACGCTCATTTTTGACATAATCCACTTTTCACCTTTAATGAATGAAATTCCAGGTAAAAACTCCTTTGCCATGAAGAAGATCCAAATTCAACCAGTTCAGGCTAGTAAACCTGTTTGAAAGACCTTTTTTCAGTGAAATGCAGCTTAGTGCAAAAACAGGCTGCTCTCGCTCTGAAACGCTCATTTTTCACATAAGCCACTTTTCAGCCTTAGGCGACTGTACAGTGCTAAAACAGCCTCCAATCGCTCTGAAACGCTCATTTTTCACATAAGCCACTTTTCAGCGCTAAAACAGCCTCCAATCGCTCTGAAACGCTCATTTTTGACATAAGCCACTTTTCACCTTTAATGAATTAAATTCCAGGTAAAAACTCCTTTGCCATGAAGAAGATCCAAATTCAACCAGTTCAGGCTAGTAAACCTGTTTGAAAGACCTTTTTTCAGTGAAATGCAGCTTAGTGCAAAAACAGGCTGCTCTCGCTCTGAAACGCTCATTTTTCACATAAGCCACTTTTCAGCCTTAGGCGACTGTACAGTGCTAAAACAGCCTCCAATCGCTCTGAAACGCTCATTTTTGACATAATCCACTTTTCACCTTTAATGAATGAAATTCCAGGTAAAAACCCCTTTGCCATGAAGAAGATCCAAATTCAACCAGTTCAGGCTAGTAAACCTGTTTGAAAGACCTTTTTTCAGTGAAATGCAGCTTAGTGCAAAAACAGGCTGCTCTCGCTCTGAAACGCTCATTTTTCACATAAGCCACTTTTCAGCCTTAGGCGACTGTACAGTGCTAAAACAGCCTCCAATCGCTCTGAAACGCTCATTTTTCACATAAGCCACTTTTCAGCGCTAAAACAGCCTCCAATCGCTCTGAAACGCTCATTTTTGACATAACCCACTTTTCAGCCTTAATGAATTAAATTCCAGGTAAAAACTCATTTGCCATGAAGAAGATCCAAATTCAACCAGTTCAGGCTAGTAAACCTGTTTGAAAGACCTTTTTTCAGTGAAATGCAGCTTAGTGCAAAAACAGGCTGCTCTCGCTCTGAAACGCTCATTTTTCACATAAGCCACTTTTCAGCGCTAAAACAGCCTCCAATCGCTCTGAAACGCTCATTTTTGACATAAGCCACTTTTCACCTTTAATGAATGAAATTCCAGGTAAAAACTCCTTTGCCATGAATAAGATCCAAATTCAACCAGTTCAGGCTAGTAAACCTGTTTGAAAGACCTTTTTTCAGTGAAATGCAGCTTAGTGCAAAAACAGGCTGCTCTCGCTCTGAAACGCTCATTTTTCACATAAGCCACTTTTCAGCGCTAAAACAGCCTCCAATCGCTCTGAAACGCTCATTTTTGACATAAGCCACTTTTCACCTTTAATGAATGAAATTCCAGGTAAAAACTCCTTTGCCATGAATAAGATCCAAATTCAACCAGTTCAGGCTAGTAAACCTGTTTGAAAGACCTTTTTTCAGTGAAATGCAGCTTAGTGCAAAAACAGGCTGCTCTCGCTCTGAAACGCTCATTTTTCACATAAGCCACTTTTCAGCCTTAGGCGACTGTACAGTGCTAAAACAGCCTCCAATCGCTCTGAAACGCTCATTTTTGACATAATCCACTTTTCACCTTTAATGAATGAAATTCCAGGTAAAAACTCCTTTGCCATGAAGAAGATCCAAATTCAACCAGTTCAGGCTAGTAAACCTGTTTGAAAGACCTTTTTTCAGTGAAATGCAGCTTAGTGCAAAAACAGGCTGCTCTCGCTCTGAAACGCTCATTTTTCACATAAGCCACTTTTCAGCGCTAAAACAGCCTCCAATCGCTCTGAAACGCTCATTTTTGACATAAGCCACTTTTCACCTTTAATGAATGAAATTCCAGGTAAAAACTCCTTTGCCATGAATAAGATCCAAATTCAACCAGTTCAGGCTAGTAAACCTGTTTGAAAGACCTTTTTTCAGTGAAATGCAGCTTAGTGCAAAAACAGGCTGCTCTCGCTCTGAAACGCTCATTTTTCACATAAGCCACTTTTCAGCCTTAGGCGACTGTACAGTGCTAAAACAGCCTCCAATCGCTCTGAAACGCTCATTTTTGACATAATCCACTTTTCACCTTTAATGAATGAAATTCCAGGTAAAAACTCCTTTGCCATGAAGAAGATCCAAATTCAACCAGTTCAGGCTAGTAAACCTGTTTGAAAGACCTTTTTTCAGTGAAATGCAGCTTAGTGCAAAAACAGGCTGCTCTCGCTCTGAAACGCTCATTTTTCACATAAGCCACTTTTCAGCCTTAGGCGACTGTACAGTGCTAAAACAGCCTCCAATCGCTCTGAAACGCTCATTTTTGACATAATCCACTTTTCACCTTTAATGAATGAAATTCCAGGTAAAAACTCCTTTGCCATGAAGAAGATCCAAATTCAACCAGTTCAGGCTAGTAAACCTGTTTGAAAGACCTTTTTTCAGTGAAATGCAGCTTAGTGCAAAAACAGGCTGCTCTCGCTCTGAAACGCTCATTTTTCACATAAGCCACTTTTCAGCCTTAGGCGACTGTACAGTGCTAAAACAGCCTCCAATCGCTCTGAAACGCTCATTTTTGACATAATCCACTTTTCACCTTTAATGAATGAAATTCCAGGTAAAAACTCCTTTGCCATGAAGAAGATCCAAATTCAACCAGTTCAGGCTAGTAAACCTGTTTGAAAGACCTTTTTTCAGTGAAATGCAGCTTAGTGCAAAAACAGGCTGCTCTCGCTCTGAAACGCTCATTTTTCACATAAGCCACTTTTCAGCGCTAAAACAGCCTCCAATCGCTCTGAAACGCTCATTTTTGACATAAGCCACTTTTCACCTTTAATGAATGAAATTCCAGGTAAAAACTCCTTTGCCATGAATAAGATCCAAATTCAACCAGTTCAGGCTAGTAAACCTGTTTGAAAGACCTTTTTTCAGTGAAATGCAGCTTAGTGCAAAAACAGGCTGCTCTCGCTCTGAAACGCTCATTTTTCACATAAGCCACTTTTCAGCCTTAGGCGACTGTACAGTGCTAAAACAGCCTCCAATCGCTCTGAAACGCTCATTTTTGACATAATCCACTTTTCACCTTTAATGAATGAAATTCCAGGTAAAAACTCCTTTGCCATGAAGAAGATCCAAATTCAACCAGTTCAGGCTAGTAAACCTGTTTGAAAGACCTTTTTTCAGTGAAATGCAGCTTAGTGCAAAAACAGGCTGCTCTCGCTCTGAAACGCTCATTTTTCACATAAGCCACTTTTCAGCCTTAGGCGACTGTACAGTGCTAAAACAGCCTCCAATCGCTCTGAAACGCTCATTTTTGACATAATCCACTTTTCACCTTTAATGAATGAAATTCCAGGTAAAAACTCCTTTGCCATGAAGAAGATCCAAATTCAACCAGTTCAGGCTAGTAAACCTGTTTGAAAGACCTTTTTTCAGTGAAATGCAGCTTAGTGCAAAAACAGGCTGCTCTCGCTCTGAAACGCTCATTTTTCACATAAGCCACTTTTCAGCGCTAAAACAGCCTCCAATCGCTCTGAAACGCTCATTTTTGACATAAGCCACTTTTCACCTTTAATGAATGAAATTCCAGGTAAAAACTCCTTTGCCATGAATAAGATCCAAATTCAACCAGTTCAGGCTAGTAAACCTGTTTGAAAGACCTTTTTTCAGTGAAATGCAGCTTAGTGCAAAAACAGGCTGCTCTCGCTCTGAAACGCTCATTTTTCACATAAGCCACTTTTCAGCCTTAGGCGACTGTACAGTGCTAAAACAGCCTCCAATCGCTCTGAAACGCTCATTTTTGACATAATCCACTTTTCACCTTTAATGAATGAAATTCCAGGTAAAAACTCCTTTGCCATGAAGAAGATCCAAATTCAACCAGTTCAGGCTAGTAAACCTGTTTGAAAGACCTTTTTTCAGTGAAATGCAGCTTAGTGCAAAAACAGGCTGCTCTCGCTCTGAAACGCTCATTTTTCACATAAGCCACTTTTCAGCCTTAGGCGACTGTACAGTGCTAAAACAGCCTCCAATCGCTCTGAAACGCTCATTTTTGACATAATCCACTTTTCACCTTTAATGAATGAAATTCCAGGTAAAAACTCCTTTGCCATGAAGAAGATCCAAATTCAACCAGTTCAGGCTAGTAAACCTGTTTGAAAGACCTTTTTTCAGTGAAATGCAGCTTAGTGCAAAAACAGGCTGCTCTCGCTCTGAAACGCTCATTTTTCACATAAGCCACTTTTCAGCCTTAGGCGACTGTACAGTGCTAAAACAGCCTCCAATCGCTCTGAAACGCTCATTTTTGACATAAGCCACTTTTCACCTTTAATGAATGAAATTCCAGGTAAAAACTCCTTTGCCATGAAGAAGATCCAAATTCAACCAGTTCAGGCTAGTAAACCTGTTTGAAAGACCTTTTTTCAGTGAAATGCAGCTTAGTGCAAAAACAGGCTGCTCTCGCTCTGAAACGCTCATTTTTCACATAAGCCACTTTTCAGCCTTAGGCGACTGTACAGTGCTAAAACAGCCTCCAATCGCTCTGAAACGCTCATTTTTGACATAAGCCACTTTTCACCTTTAATGAATGAAATTCCAGGTAAAAACTCCTTTGCCATGAAGAAGATCCAAATTCAACCAGTTCAGGCTAGTAAACCTGTTTGAAAGACCTTTTTTCAGTGAAATGCAGCTTAGTGCAAAAACAGGCTGCTCTCGCTCTGAAACGCTCATTTTTCACATAAGCCACTTTTCAGCCTTAGGCGACTGTACAGTGCTAAAACAGCCTCCAATCGCTCTGAAACGCTCATTTTTGACATAATCCACTTTTCACCTTTAATGAATGAAATTCCAGGTAAAAACCCCTTTGCCATGAAGAAGATCCAAATTCAACCAGTTCAGGCTAGTAAACCTGTTTGAAAGACCTTTTTTCAGTGAAATGCAGCTTAGTGCAAAAACAGGCTGCTCTCGCTCTGAAACGCTCATTTTTCACATAAGCCACTTTTCAGCGCTAAAACAGCCTCCAATCGCTCTGAAACGCTCATTTTTGACATAAGCCACTTTTCACCTTTAATGAATGAAATTCCAGGTAAAAACTCCTTTGCCATGAATAAGATCCAAATTCAACCAGTTCAGGCTAGTAAACCTGTTTGAAAGACCTTTTTTCAGTGAAATGCAGCTTAGTGCAAAAACAGGCTGCTCTCGCTCTGAAACGCTCATTTTTCACATAAGCCACTTTTCAGCCTTAGGCGACTGTACAGTGCTAAAACAGCCTCCAATCGCTCTGAAACGCTCATTTTTGACATAATCCACTTTTCACCTTTAATGAATGAAATTCCAGGTAAAAACTCCTTTGCCATGAAGAAGA
Source organism: Pagrus pagrus (assembly GCF_965226575.1). NCBI lineage: Eukaryota > Metazoa > Chordata > Actinopteri > Spariformes > Sparidae > Pagrus > Pagrus pagrus. The sequence goes on along the minus strand of NW_028175232.1, from coordinate 11,811 downwards.
TCCAAATTCAACCAGTTCAGGCTAGTAAACCTGTTTGAAAGACCTTTTTTCAGTGAAATGCAGCTTAGTGCAAAAACAGGCTGCTCTCGCTCTGAAACGCTCATTTTTCACATAAGCCACTTTTCAGCCTTAGGCGACTGTACAGTGCTAAAACAGCCTCCAATCGCTCTGAAACGCTCATTTTTCACATAAGCCACTTTTCAGCGCTAAAACAGCCTCCAATCGCTCTGAAACGCTCATTTTTGACATAAGCCACTTTTCACCTTTAATGAATTAAATTCCAGGTAAAAACTCCTTTGCCATGAAGAAGATCCAAATTCAACCAGTTCAGGCTAGTAAACCTGTTTGAAAGACCTTTTTTCAGTGAAATGCAGCTTAGTGCAAAAACAGGCTGCTCTCGCTCTGAAACGCTCATTTTTCACATAAGCCACTTTTCAGCCTTAGGCGACTGTACAGTGCTAAAACAGCCTCCAATCGCTCTGAAACGCTCATTTTTGACATAATCCACTTTTCACCTTTAATGAATGAAATTCCAGGTAAAAACCCCTTTGCCATGAAGAAGATCCAAATTCAACCAGTTCAGGCTAGTAAACCTGTTTGAAAGACCTTTTTTCAGTGAAATGCAGCTTAGTGCAAAAACAGGCTGCTCTCGCTCTGAAACGCTCATTTTTCACATAAGCCACTTTTCAGCCTTAGGCGACTGTACAGTGCTAAAACAGCCTCCAATCGCTCTGAAACGCTCATTTTTCACATAAGCCACTTTTCAGCGCTAAAACAGCCTCCAATCGCTCTGAAACGCTCATTTTTGACATAACCCACTTTTCAGCCTTAATGAATTAAATTCCAGGTAAAAACTCATTTGCCATGAAGAAGATCCAAATTCAACCAGTTCAGGCTAGTAAACCTGTTTGAAAGACCTTTTTTCAGTGAAATGCAGCTTAGTGCAAAAACAGGCTGCTCTCGCTCTGAAACGCTCATTTTTCACATAAGCCACTTTTCAGCGCTAAAACAGCCTCCAATCGCTCTGAAACGCTCATTTTTGACATAAGCCACTTTTCACCTTTAATGAATGAAATTCCAGGTAAAAACTCCTTTGCCATGAATAAGATCCAAATTCAACCAGTTCAGGCTAGTAAACCTGTTTGAAAGACCTTTTTTCAGTGAAATGCAGCTTAGTGCAAAAACAGGCTGCTCTCGCTCTGAAACGCTCATTTTTCACATAAGCCACTTTTCAGCGCTAAAACAGCCTCCAATCGCTCTGAAACGCTCATTTTTGACATAAGCCACTTTTCACCTTTAATGAATGAAATTCCAGGTAAAAACTCCTTTGCCATGAATAAGATCCAAATTCAACCAGTTCAGGCTAGTAAACCTGTTTGAAAGACCTTTTTTCAGTGAAATGCAGCTTAGTGCAAAAACAGGCTGCTCTCGCTCTGAAACGCTCATTTTTCACATAAGCCACTTTTCAGCGCTAAAACAGCCTCCAATCGCTCTGAAACGCTCATTTTTGACATAAGCCACTTTTCACCTTTAATGAATGAAATTCCAGGTAAAAACTCCTTTGCCATGAATAAGATCCAAATTCAACCAGTTCAGGCTAGTAAACCTGTTTGAAAGACCTTTTTTCAGTGAAATGCAGCTTAGTGCAAAAACAGGCTGCTCTCGCTCTGAAACGCTCATTTTTCACATAAGCCACTTTTCAGCCTTAGGCGACTGTACAGTGCTAAAACAGCCTCCAATCGCTCTGAAACGCTCATTTTTGACATAATCCACTTTTCACCTTTAATGAATGAAATTCCAGGTAAAAACTCCTTTGCCATGAAGAAGATCCAAATTCAACCAGTTCAGGCTAGTAAACCTGTTTGAAAGACCTTTTTTCAGTGAAATGCAGCTTAGTGCAAAAACAGGCTGCTCTCGCTCTGAAACGCTCATTTTTCACATAAGCCACTTTTCAGCCTTAGGCGACTGTACAGTGCTAAAACAGCCTCCAATCGCTCTGAAACGCTCATTTTTGACATAATCCACTTTTCACCTTTAATGAATGAAATTCCAGGTAAAAACTCCTTTGCCATGAAGAAGATCCAAATTCAACCAGTTCAGGCTAGTAAACCTGTTTGAAAGACCTTTTTTCAGTGAAATGCAGCTTAGTGCAAAAACAGGCTGCTCTCGCTCTGAAACGCTCATTTTTCACATAAGCCACTTTTCAGCCTTAGGCGACTGTACAGTGCTAAAACAGCCTCCAATCGCTCTGAAACGCTCATTTTTGACATAATCCACTTTTCACCTTTAATGAATGAAATTCCAGGTAAAAACTCCTTTGCCATGAAGAAGATCCAAATTCAACCAGTTCAGGCTAGTAAACCTGTTTGAAAGACCTTTTTTCAGTGAAATGCAGCTTAGTGCAAAAACAGGCTGCTCTCGCTCTGAAACGCTCATTTTTCACATAAGCCACTTTTCAGCGCTAAAACAGCCTCCAATCGCTCTGAAACGCTCATTTTTGACATAAGCCACTTTTCACCTTTAATGAATGAAATTCCAGGTAAAAACTCCTTTGCCATGAATAAGATCCAAATTCAACCAGTTCAGGCTAGTAAACCTGTTTGAAAGACCTTTTTTCAGTGAAATTCCAGGTAAAAACTCCTTTGCCATGAAGAAGATCCAAATTCAACCAGTTCAGGCTAGTAAACCTGTTTGAAAGACCTTTTTTCAGTGAAATGCAGCTTAGTGCAAAAACAGGCTGCTCTCGCTCTGAAACGCTCATTTTTCACATAAGCCACTTTTCAGCGCTAAAACAGCCTCCAATCGCTCTGAAACGCTCATTTTTGACATAAGCCACTTTTCACCTTTAATGAATGAAATTCCAGGTAAAAACTCCTTTGCCATGAAGAAGATCCAAATTCAACCAGTTCAGGCTAGTAAACCTGTTTGAAAGACCTTTTTTCAGTGAAATGCAGCTTAGTGCAAAAACAGGCTGCTCTCGCTCTGAAACGCTCATTTTTCACATAAGCCACTTTTCAGCCTTAGGCGACTGTACAGTGCTAAAACAGCCTCCAATCGCTCTGAAACGCTCATTTTTGACATAATCCACTTTTCACCTTTAATGAATGAAATTCCAGGTAAAAACTCCTTTGCCATGAAGAAGATCCAAATTCAACCAGTTCAGGCTAGTAAACCTGTTTGAAAGACCTTTTTTCAGTGAAATGCAGCTTAGTGCAAAAACAGGCTGCTCTCGCTCTGAAACGCTCATTTTTCACATAAGCCACTTTTCAGCCTTAGGCGACTGTACAGTGCTAAAACAGCCTCCAATCGCTCTGAAACGCTCATTTTTGACATAATCCACTTTTCACCTTTAATGAATGAAATTCCAGGTAAAAACTCCTTTGCCATGAAGAAGATCCAAATTCAACCAGTTCAGGCTAGTAAACCTGTTTGAAAGACCTTTTTTCAGTGAAATGCAGCTTAGTGCAAAAACAGGCTGCTCTCGCTCTGAAACGCTCATTTTTCACATAAGCCACTTTTCAGCGCTAAAACAGCCTCCAATCGCTCTGAAACGCTCATTTTTGACATAAGCCACTTTTCACCTTTAATGAATGAAATTCCAGGTAAAAACTCCTTTGCCATGAATAAGATCCAAATTCAACCAGTTCAGGCTAGTAAACCTGTTTGAAAGACCTTTTTTCAGTGAAATGCAGCTTAGTGCAAAAACAGGCTGCTCTCGCTCTGAAACGCTCATTTTTCACATAAGCCACTTTTCAGCCTTAGGCGACTGTACAGTGCTAAAACAGCCTCCAATCGCTCTGAAACGCTCATTTTTGACATAATCCACTTTTCACCTTTAATGAATGAAATTCCAGGTAAAAACTCCTTTGCCATGAAGAAGATCCAAATTCAACCAGTTCAGGCTAGTAAACCTGTTTGAAAGACCTTTTTTCAGTGAAATGCAGCTTAGTGCAAAAACAGGCTGCTCTCGCTCTGAAACGCTCATTTTTCACATAAGCCACTTTTCAGCGCTAAAACAGCCTCCAATCGCTCTGAAACGCTCATTTTTGACATAAGCCACTTTTCACCTTTAATGAATGAAATTCCAGGTAAAAACTCCTTTGCCATGAATAAGATCCAAATTCAACCAGTTCAGGCTAGTAAACCTGTTTGAAAGACCTTTTTTCAGTGAAATGCAGCTTAGTGCAAAAACAGGCTGCTCTCGCTCTGAAACGCTCATTTTTCACATAAGCCACTTTTCAGCCTTAGGCGACTGTACAGTGCTAAAACAGCCTCCAATCGCTCTGAAACGCTCATTTTTGACATAATCCACTTTTCACCTTTAATGAATGAAATTCCAGGTAAAAACTCCTTTGCCATGAAGAAGATCCAAATTCAACCAGTTCAGGCTAGTAAACCTGTTTGAAAGACCTTTTTTCAGTGAAATGCAGCTTAGTGCAAAAACAGGCTGCTCTCGCTCTGAAACGCTCATTTTTCACATAAGCCACTTTTCAGCGCTAAAACAGCCTCCAATCGCTCTGAAACGCTCATTTTTGACATAAGCCACTTTTCACCTTTAATGAATGAAATTCCAGGTAAAAACTCCTTTGCCATGAATAAGATCCAAATTCAACCAGTTCAGGCTAGTAAACCTGTTTGAAAGACCTTTTTTCAGTGAAATGCAGCTTAGTGCAAAAACAGGCTGCTCTCGCTCTGAAACGCTCATTTTTCACATAAGCCACTTTTCAGCCTTAGGCGACTGTACAGTGCTAAAACAGCCTCCAATCGCTCTGAAACGCTCATTTTTGACATAATCCACTTTTCACCTTTAATGAATGAAATTCCAGGTAAAAACTCCTTTGCCATGAAGAAGATCCAAATTCAACCAGTTCAGGCTAGTAAACCTGTTTGAAAGACCTTTTTTCAGTGAAATGCAGCTTAGTGCAAAAACAGGCTGCTCTCGCTCTGAAACGCTCATTTTTCACATAAGCCACTTTTCAGCCTTAGGCGACTGTACAGTGCTAAAACAGCCTCCAATCGCTCTGAAACGCTCATTTTTGACATAAGCCACTTTTCACCTTTAATGAATGAAATTCCAGGTAAAAACTCCTTTGCCATGAAGAAGATCCAAATTCAACCAGTTCAGGCTAGTAAACCTGTTTGAAAGACCTTTTTTCAGTGAAATGCAGCTTAGTGCAAAAACAGGCTGCTCTCGCTCTGAAACGCTCATTTTTCACATAAGCCACTTTTCAGCCTTAGGCGACTGTACAGTGCTAAAACAGCCTCCAATCGCTCTGAAACGCTCATTTTTGACATAATCCACTTTTCACCTTTAATGAATGAAATTCCAGGTAAAAACCCCTTTGCCATGAAGAAGATCCAAATTCAACCAGTTCAGGCTAGTAAACCTGTTTGAAAGACCTTTTTTCAGTGAAATGCAGCTTAGTGCAAAAACAGGCTGCTCTCGCTCTGAAACGCTCATTTTTCACATAAGCCACTTTTCAGCGCTAAAACAGCCTCCAATCGCTCTGAAACGCTCATTTTTGACATAAGCCACTTTTCACCTTTAATGAATGAAATTCCAGGTAAAAACTCCTTTGCCATGAATAAGATCCAAATTCAACCAGTTCAGGCTAGTAAACCTGTTTGAAAGACCTTTTTTCAGTGAAATGCAGCTTAGTGCAAAAACAGGCTGCTCTCGCTCTGAAACGCTCATTTTTCACATAAGCCACTTTTCAGCCTTAGGCGACTGTACAGTGCTAAAACAGCCTCCAATCGCTCTGAAACGCTCATTTTTGACATAATCCACTTTTCACCTTTAATGAATGAAATTCCAGGTAAAAACTCCTTTGCCATGAAGAAGATCCAAATTCAACCAGTTCAGGCTAGTAAACCTGTTTGAAAGACCTTTTTTCAGTGAAATGCAGCTTAGTGCAAAAACAGGCTGCTCTCGCTCTGAAACGCTCATTTTTCACATAAGCCACTTTTCAGCCTTAGGCGACTGTACAGTGCTAAAACAGCCTCCAATCGCTCTGAAACGCTCATTTTTCACATAAGCCACTTTTCAGCGCTAAAACAGCCTCCAATCGCTCTGAAACGCTCATTTTTGACATAAGCCACTTTTCACCTTTAATGAATTAAATTCCAGGTAAAAACTCCTTTGCCATGAAGAAGATCCAAATTCAACCAGTTCAGGCTAGTAAACCTGTTTGAAAGACCTTTTTTCAGTGAAATGCAGCTTAGTGCAAAAACAGGCTGCTCTCGCTCTGAAACGCTCATTTTTCACATAAGCCACTTTTCAGCCTTAGGCGACTGTACAGTGCTAAAACAGCCTCCAATCGCTCTGAAACGCTCATTTTTGACATAATCCACTTTTCACCTTTAATGAATGAAATTCCAGGTAAAAACCCCTTTGCCATGAAGAAGATCCAAATTCAACCAGTTCAGGCTAGTAAACCTGTTTGAAAGACCTTTTTTCAGTGAAATGCAGCTTAGTGCAAAAACAGGCTGCTCTCGCTCTGAAACGCTCATTTTTCACATAAGCCACTTTTCAGCCTTAGGCGACTGTACAGTGCTAAAACAGCCTCCAATCGCTCTGAAACGCTCATTTTTCACATAAGCCACTTTTCAGCGCTAAAACAGCCTCCAATCGCTCTGAAACGCTCATTTTTGACATAACCCACTTTTCAGCCTTAATGAATTAAATTCCAGGTAAAAACTCATTTGCCATGAAGAAGATCCAAATTCAACCAGTTCAGGCTAGTAAACCTGTTTGAAAGACCTTTTTTCAGTGAAATGCAGCTTAGTGCAAAAACAGGCTGCTCTCGCTCTGAAACGCTCATTTTTCACATAAGCCACTTTTCAGCGCTAAAACAGCCTCCAATCGCTCTGAAACGCTCATTTTTGACATAAGCCACTTTTCACCTTTAATGAATGAAATTCCAGGTAAAAACTCCTTTGCCATGAATAAGATCCAAATTCAACCAGTTCAGGCTAGTAAACCTGTTTGAAAGACCTTTTTTCAGTGAAATGCAGCTTAGTGCAAAAACAGGCTGCTCTCGCTCTGAAACGCTCATTTTTCACATAAGCCACTTTTCAGCGCTAAAACAGCCTCCAATCGCTCTGAAACGCTCATTTTTGACATAAGCCACTTTTCACCTTTAATGAATGAAATTCCAGGTAAAAACTCCTTTGCCATGAATAAGATCCAAATTCAACCAGTTCAGGCTAGTAAACCTGTTTGAAAGACCTTTTTTCAGTGAAATGCAGCTTAGTGCAAAAACAGGCTGCTCTCGCTCTGAAACGCTCATTTTTCACATAAGCCACTTTTCAGCGCTAAAACAGCCTCCAATCGCTCTGAAACGCTCATTTTTGACATAAGCCACTTTTCACCTTTAATGAATGAAATTCCAGGTAAAAACTCCTTTGCCATGAATAAGATCCAAATTCAACCAGTTCAGGCTAGTAAACCTGTTTGAAAGACCTTTTTTCAGTGAAATGCAGCTTAGTGCAAAAACAGGCTGCTCTCGCTCTGAAACGCTCATTTTTCACATAAGCCACTTTTCAGCCTTAGGCGACTGTACAGTGCTAAAACAGCCTCCAATCGCTCTGAAACGCTCATTTTTGACATAATCCACTTTTCACCTTTAATGAATGAAATTCCAGGTAAAAACTCCTTTGCCATGAAGAAGATCCAAATTCAACCAGTTCAGGCTAGTAAACCTGTTTGAAAGACCTTTTTTCAGTGAAATGCAGCTTAGTGCAAAAACAGGCTGCTCTCGCTCTGAAACGCTCATTTTTCACATAAGCCACTTTTCAGCGCTAAAACAGCCTCCAATCGCTCTGAAACGCTCATTTTTGACATAAGCCACTTTTCACCTTTAATGAATGAAATTCCAGGTAAAAACTCCTTTGCCATGAATAAGATCCAAATTCAACCAGTTCAGGCTAGTAAACCTGTTTGAAAGACCTTTTTTCAGTGAAATGCAGCTTAGTGCAAAAACAGGCTGCTCTCGCTCTGAAACGCTCATTTTTCACATAAGCCACTTTTCAGCCTTAGGCGACTGTACAGTGCTAAAACAGCCTCCAATCGCTCTGAAACGCTCATTTTTGACATAATCCACTTTTCACCTTTAATGAATGAAATTCCAGGTAAAAACTCCTTTGCCATGAAGAAGATCCAAATTCAACCAGTTCAGGCTAGTAAACCTGTTTGAAAGACCTTTTTTCAGTGAAATGCAGCTTAGTGCAAAAACAGGCTGCTCTCGCTCTGAAACGCTCATTTTTCACATAAGCCACTTTTCAGCCTTAGGCGACTGTACAGTGCTAAAACAGCCTCCAATCGCTCTGAAACGCTCATTTTTGACATAATCCACTTTTCACCTTTAATGAATGAAATTCCAGGTAAAAACTCCTTTGCCATGAAGAAGATCCAAATTCAACCAGTTCAGGCTAGTAAACCTGTTTGAAAGACCTTTTTTCAGTGAAATGCAGCTTAGTGCAAAAACAGGCTGCTCTCGCTCTGAAACGCTCATTTTTCACATAAGCCACTTTTCAGCCTTAGGCGACTGTACAGTGCTAAAACAGCCTCCAATCGCTCTGAAACGCTCATTTTTGACATAATCCACTTTTCACCTTTAATGAATGAAATTCCAGGTAAAAACTCCTTTGCCATGAAGAAGATCCAAATTCAACCAGTTCAGGCTAGTAAACCTGTTTGAAAGACCTTTTTTCAGTGAAATGCAGCTTAGTGCAAAAACAGGCTGCTCTCGCTCTGAAACGCTCATTTTTCACATAAGCCACTTTTCAGCGCTAAAACAGCCTCCAATCGCTCTGAAACGCTCATTTTTGACATAAGCCACTTTTCACCTTTAATGAATGAAATTCCAGGTAAAAACTCCTTTGCCATGAATAAGATCCAAATTCAACCAGTTCAGGCTAGTAAACCTGTTTGAAAGACCTTTTTTCAGTGAAATGCAGCTTAGTGCAAAAACAGGCTGCTCTCGCTCTGAAACGCTCATTTTTCACATAAGCCACTTTTCAGCCTTAGGCGACTGTACAGTGCTAAAACAGCCTCCAATCGCTCTGAAACGCTCATTTTTGACATAATCCACTTTTCACCTTTAATGAATGAAATTCCAGGTAAAAACTCCTTTGCCATGAAGAAGATCCAAATTCAACCAGTTCAGGCTAGTAAACCTGTTTGAAAGACCTTTTTTCAGTGAAATGCAGCTTAGTGCAAAAACAGGCTGCTCTCGCTCTGAAACGCTCATTTTTCACATAAGCCACTTTTCAGCCTTAGGCGACTGTACAGTGCTAAAACAGCCTCCAATCGCTCTGAAACGCTCATTTTTGACATAAGCCACTTTTCACCTTTAATGAATGAAATTCCAGGTAAAAACTCCTTTGCCATGAATAAGATCCAAATTCAACCAGTTCAGGCTAGTAAACCTGTTTGAAAGACCTTTTTTCAGTGAAATGCAGCTTAGTGCAAAAACAGGCTGCTCTCGCTCTGAAACGCTCATTTTTCACATAAGCCACTTTTCAGCGCTAAAACAGCCTCCAATCGCTCTGAAACGCTCATTTTTGACATAAGCCACTTTTCACCTTTAATGAATGAAATTCCAGGTAAAAACTCCTTTGCCATGAATAAGATCCAAATTCAACCAGTTCAGGCTAGTAAACCTGTTTGAAAGACCTTTTTTCAGTGAAATGCAGCTTAGTGCAAAAACAGGCTGCTCTCGCTCTGAAACGCTCATTTTTCACATAAGCCACTTTTCAGCCTTAGGCGACTGTACAGTGCTAAAACAGCCTCCAATCGCTCTGAAACGCTCATTTTTGACATAATCCACTTTTCACCTTTAATGAATGAAATTCCAGGTAAAAACTCCTTTGCCATGAAGAAGATCCAAATTCAACCAGTTCAGGCTAGTAAACCTGTTTGAAAGACCTTTTTTCAGTGAAATGCAGCTTAGTGCAAAAACAGGCTGCTCTCGCTCTGAAACGCTCATTTTTCACATAAGCCACTTTTCAGCGCTAAAACAGCCTCCAATCGCTCTGAAACGCTCATTTTTGACATAAGCCACTTTTCACCTTTAATGAATGAAATTCCAGGTAAAAACTCCTTTGCCATGAATAAGATCCAAATTCAACCAGTTCAGGCTAGTAAACCTGTTTGAAAGACCTTTTTTCAGTGAAATGCAGCTTAGTGCAAAAACAGGCTGCTCTCGCTCTGAAACGCTCATTTTTCACATAAGCCACTTTTCAGCCTTAGGCGACTGTACAGTGCTAAAACAGCCTCCAATCGCTCTGAAACGCTCATTTTTGACATAATCCACTTTTCACCTTTAATGAATGAAATTCCAGGTAAAAACTCCTTTGCCATGAAGAAGATCCAAATTCAACCAGTTCAGGCTAGTAAACCTGTTTGAAAGACCTTTTTTCAGTGAAATGCAGCTTAGTGCAAAAACAGGCTGCTCTCGCTCTGAAACGCTCATTTTTCACATAAGCCACTTTTCAGCCTTAGGCGACTGTACAGTGCTAAAACAGCCTCCAATCGCTCTGAAACGCTCATTTTTGACATAATCCACTTTTCACCTTTAATGAATGAAATTCCAGGTAAAAACTCCTTTGCCATGAAGAAGATCCAAATTCAACCAGTTCAGGCTAGTAAACCTGTTTGAAAGACCTTTTTTCAGTGAAATGCAGCTTAGTGCAAAAACAGGCTGCTCTCGCTCTGAAACGCTCATTTTTCACATAAGCCACTTTTCAGCCTTAGGCGACTGTACAGTGCTAAAACAGCCTCCAATCGCTCTGAAACGCTCATTTTTGACATAATCCACTTTTCACCTTTAATGAATGAAATTCCAGGTAAAAACTCCTTTGCCATGAAGAAGATCCAAATTCAACCAGTTCAGGCTAGTAAACCTGTTTGAAAGACCTTTTTTCAGTGAAATGCAGCTTAGTGCAAAAACAGGCTGCTCTCGCTCTGAAACGCTCATTTTTCACATAAGCCACTTTTCAGCGCTAAAACAGCCTCCAATCGCTCTGAAACGCTCATTTTTGACATAAGCCACTTTTCACCTTTAATGAATGAAATTCCAGGTAAAAACTCCTTTGCCATGAATAAGATCCAAATTCAACCAGTTCAGGCTAGTAAACCTGTTTGAAAGACCTTTTTTCAGTGAAATGCAGCTTAGTGCAAAAACAGGCTGCTCTCGCTCTGAAACGCTCATTTTTCACATAAGCCACTTTTCAGCCTTAGGCGACTGTACAGTGCTAAAACAGCCTCCAATCGCTCTGAAACGCTCATTTTTGACATAATCCACTTTTCACCTTTAATGAATGAAATTCCAGGTAAAAACTCCTTTGCCATGAAGAAGATCCAAATTCAACCAGTTCAGGCTAGTAAACCTGTTTGAAAGACCTTTTTTCAGTGAAATGCAGCTTAGTGCAAAAACAGGCTGCTCTCGCTCTGAAACGCTCATTTTTCACATAAGCCACTTTTCAGCCTTAGGCGACTGTACAGTGCTAAAACAGCCTCCAATCGCTCTGAAACGCTCATTTTTGACATAATCCACTTTTCACCTTTAATGAATGAAATTCCAGGTAAAAACTCCTTTGCCATGAAGAAGATCCAAATTCAACCAGTTCAGGCTAGTAAACCTGTTTGAAAGACCTTTTTTCAGTGAAATGCAGCTTAGTGCAAAAACAGGCTGCTCTCGCTCTGAAACGCTCATTTTTCACATAAGCCACTTTTCAGCGCTAAAACAGCCTCCAATCGCTCTGAAACGCTCATTTTTGACATAAGCCACTTTTCACCTTTAATGAATG
>NW_028175233.1:0-90973 GCF_965226575.1 Pagrus pagrus | reverse complement strand
AGCCTCCAATCGCTCTGAAACGCTCATTTTGACATAAGCCACTTTTCACCTTTAATGAATTAAATTCCAGGTAAAAACTCCTTTGCCATGAAGAAGATCCAAATTCAACCAGTTCAGGCTAGTAAACCTGTTTGAAAGACCCTTTTTTCAGTGAAATGCAGCTTAGTGCAAAAACAGGCTGCTCTCGCTCTGAAACGCTCATTTTTCACATAAGCCACTTTTCAGCCTTAGGCGACTGTACAGTGCTAAAACAGCCTCCAATCGCTCTGAAACGCTCATTTTTGACATAATCCACTTTTCACCTTTAATGAATGAAATTCCAGGTAAAAACCCCTTTGCCATGAAGAAGATCCAAATTCAACCAGTTCAGGCTAGTAAACCTGTTTGAAAGACCTTTTTTCAGTGAAATGCAGCTTAGTGCAAAAACAGGCTGCTCTCGCTCTGAAACGCTCATTTTTCACATAAGCCACTTTTCAGCCTTAGGCGACTGTACAGTGCTAAAACAGCCTCCAATCGCTCTGAAACGCTCATTTTTCACATAAGCCACTTTTCAGCGCTAAAACAGCCTCCAATCGCTCTGAAACGCTCATTTTTGACATAACCCACTTTTCAGCCTTAATGAATTAAATTCAGGTAAAAACTCATTTGCCATGAAGAAGATCCAAATTCAACCAGTTCAGGCTAGTAAACCTGTTTGAAAGACCTTTTTTCAGTGAAATGCAGCTTAGTGCAAAAACAGGCTGCTCTCGCTCTGAAACGCTCATTTTTCACATAAGCCACTTTTCAGCGCTAAAACAGCCTCCATCGCTCTGAACGCTCATTTTTGACATAAGCCACTTTTCACCTTTAATGAATGAAATTCCAGGTAAAAACTCCTTTGCCATGAAGAAGATCCAAATTCAACCAGTTCAGGCTAGTAAACCTGTTTGAAAGACCTTTTTTCAGTGAAATGCAGCTTAGTGCAAAAACAGGCTGCTCTCGCTCTGAAACGCTCATTTTTGACATAAGCCACTTTTCACCTTTAATGAATGAAATTCCAGGTAAAAACTCCTTTGCCATGAAGAAGATCCAAATTCAACCAGTTCAGGCTAGTAAACCTGTTTGAAAGACCTTTTTTCAGTGAAATGCAGCTTAGTGCAAAAACAGGCTGCTCTCGCTCTGAAACGCTCATTTTTCACATAAGCCACTTTTCAGCGCTAAAACAGCCTCCATCGCTCTGAAACGCTCATTTTTGACATAACCCACTTTTCAGCCTTAATGAATTAAATTCCAGGTAAAAACTCATTTGCCATGAAGAAGATCCAAATTCAACCAGTTCAGGCTAGTAAACCTGTTTGAAAGACCTTTTTTCAGTGAAATGCAGCTTAGTGCAAAAACAGGCTGCTCTCGCTCTGAAACGCTCATTTTTCACATAAGCCACTTTTCAGCCTTAGGCGACTGTACAGTGCTAAAACAGCCTCCAATCGCTCTGAAACGCTCATTTTTCACATAAGCCACTTTTCAGCGCTAAAACAGCCTCCAATCGCTCTGAAACGCTCATTTTTGACATAATCCACTTTTCACCTTTAATGAATGAAATTCCAGGTAAAAACCCCTTTGCCATGAAGAAGATCCAAATTCAACCAGTTCAGGCTAGTAAACCTGTTTGAAAGACCTTTTTTCAGTGAAATGCAGCTTAGTGCAAAACAGGCTGCTCTCGCTCTGAAACGCTCATTTTTCACATAAGCCACTTTTCAGCGCTAAAACAGCCTCCAATCGCTCTGAAACGCTCATTTTTGACATAACCCACTTTTCAGCCTTAATGAATTAAATTCCAGGTAAAAACTCATTTGCCATGAAGAAGATCCAAATTCAACCAGTTCAGGCTAGTAAACCTGTTTGACAGACCTTTTTTCAGTGAAATGCAGCTTAGTGCAAAAACAGGCTGCTCTCGCTCTGAAACGCTCATTTTTCACATAAGCCACTTTTCAGCGCTAAAACAGCCTCCAATCGCTCTGAAACGCTCATTTTTGACATAGCCACTTTTCACCTTTAATGAATGAAATTCCAGGTAAAAACTCCTTTGCCATGAATAAGATCCAAATTCAACCAGTTCAGGCTAGTAAACCTGTTTGAAAGACCTTTTTTCAGTGAAATGCAGCTTAGTGCAAAAACAGGCTGCTCTCGCTCTGAAACGCTCATTTTTCACATAAGCCACTTTTCAGCCTTAGGCGACTGTACAGTGCTAAAACAGCCTCCAATCGCTCTGAAACGCTCATTTTTGACATAAGCCACTTTTCACCTTTAATGAATGAAATTCCAGGTAAAAACTCCTTTGCCATGAAGAAGATCCAAATTCAACCAGTTCAGGCTAGTAAACCTGTTTGAAAGACCTTTTTTTCAGTGAAATGCAGCTTAGTGCAAAAACAGGCTGCTCTCGCTCTGAAACGCTCATTTTTCACATAAGCCACTTTTCAGCGCTAAAACAGCCTCCAATCGCTCTGAAACGCTCATTTTGACATAAGCCACTTTTTCACCTTTAATGAATGAAATTCCAGGTAAAAACTCCTTTGCCATGAAGAAGATCCAAATTCAACCAGTTCAGGCTAGTAAACCTGTTTGAAAGACCTTTTTTCAGTGAAATGCAGCTTAGTGCAAAAACAGGCTGCTCTCGCTCTGAAACGCTCATTTTTCACATAAGCCACTTTTCAGCCTTAGGCGACTGTACAGTGCTAAAACAGCCTCCAATCGCTCTGAAACGCTCATTTTTGACATAAGCCACTTTTCACCTTTAATGAATGAAATTCCAGGTAAAAACTCCTTTGCCATGAAGAAGATCCAAATTCAACCAGTTCAGGCTAGTAAACCTGTTTGAAAGACCTTTTTTCAGTGAAATGCAGCTTAGTGCAAAACAGGCTGCTCTCGCTCTGAAACGCTCATTTTTCACATAAGCCACTTTTCAGCCTTAGGCGACTGTACAGTGCTAAAACAGCCTCCAATCGCTCTGAAACGCTCATTTTTCACATAAGCCACTTTTCAGCGCTAAAACAGCCTCCAATCGCTCTGAAACGCTCATTTTTGACATAACCCACTTTTCAGCCTTAATGAATTAAATTCCAGGTAAAAACTCATTTGCCATGAAGAAGATCCAAATTCAACCAGTTCAGGCTAGTAAACCTGTTTGAAAGACCTTTTTTCAGTGAAATGCAGCTTAGTGCAAAAACAGGCTGCTCTCGCTCTGAAACGCTCATTTTTCACATAAGCCACTTTTCAGCCTTAGGCGACTGTACAGTGCTAAACAGCCTCCAATCGCTCTGAAACGCTCATTTTTGACATAAGCCACTTTTCACCTTTAATGAATGAAATTCCAGGTAAAAACTCCTTTGCCATGAAGAAGATCCAAATTCAACCAGTTCAGGCTAGTAAACCTGTTTGAAAGACCTTTTTTCAGTGAAATGCAGCTTAGTGCAAAAACAGGCTGCTCTCGCTCTGAAACGCTCATTTTTCACATAAGCCACTTTTCAGCGCTAAAAACAGCCTCCAATCGCTCTGAAACGCTCATTTTTGACATAAGCCACTTTTCACCTTTAATGAATGAAATTCCAGGTAAAAAACTCCTTTGCCATGAAGAAGATCCAAATTCAACCAGTTCAGGCTAGTAAACCTGTTTGAAAGACCTTTTTTCAGTGAAATGCAGCTTAGTGCAAAAACAGGCTGCTCTCGCTCTGAAACGCTCATTTTTGACATAAGCCACTTTTCACCTTTAATGAATGAAATTCCAGGTAAAAACTCCTTTGCCATGAAGAAGATCCAAATTCAACCAGTTCAGGCTAGTAAACCTGTTTGAAAGACCTTTTTTCAGTGAAATGCAGCTTAGTGCAAAAACAGGCTGCTCTCGCTCTGAAACGCTCATTTTTCACATAAGCCACTTTTCAGCGCTAAAACAGCCTCCAATCGCTCTGAAACGCTCATTTTTGACATAACCCACTTTTCAGCCTTAATGAATTAAATTCCAGGTAAAAACTCATTTGCCATGAAGAAGATCCAAATTCAACCAGTTCAGGCTAGTAAACCTGTTTGAAAGACCTTTTTACAGTGAAATGCAGCTTAGTGCAAAAACAGGCTGCTCTCGCTCTGAAACGCTCATTTTTCACATAAGCCACTTTTCAGCCTTAGGCGACTGTACAGTGCTAAAACAGCCTCCAATCGCTCTGAAACGCTCATTTTTCACATAAGCCACTTTTCAGCGCTAAAACAGCCTCCAATCGCTCTGAAACGCTCATTTTTGACATAATCCACTTTTCACCTTTAATGAATGAAATTCCAGGTAAAAACCCCTTTGCCATGAAGAAGATCCAAATTCAACCAGTTCAGGCTAGTAAACCTGTTTGAAAGACCTTTTTTCAGTGAAATGCAGCTTAGTGCAAAAACAGGCTGCTCTCGCTCTGAAACGCTCATTTTTCACATAAGCCACTTTTCAGCGCTAAAACAGCCTCCAATCGCTCTGAAACGCTCATTTTTGACATAACCCACTTTTCAGCCTTAATGAATTAAATTCCAGGTAAAAACTCATTTGCCATGAAGAAGATCCAAATTCAACCAGTTCAGGCTAGTAAACCTGTTTGACAGACCTTTTTTCAGTGAAATGCAGCTTAGTGCAAAAACAGGCTGCTCTCGCTCTGAAACGCTCATTTTCACATAAGCCACTTTTCAGCGCTAAAACAGCCTCCAATCGCTCTGAAACGCTCATTTTTGACATAAGCCACTTTTCACCTTTAATGAATGAAATCCAGGTAAAAACTCCTTTGCCATGAATAAGATCCAAATTCAACCAGTTCAGGCTAGTAAACCTGTTTGAAAGACCTTTTTTCAGTGAAATGCAGCTTAGTGCAAAACAGGCTGCTCTCGCTCTGAAACGCTCATTTTTCACATAAGCCACTTTTCAGCCTTAGGCGACTGTACAGTGCTAAAACAGCCTCCAATCGCTCTGAAACGCTCATTTTTGACATAAGCCACTTTTCACCTTTAATGAATGAAATTCCAGGTAAAAACTCCTTTGCCATGAAGAAGATCCAAATTCAACCAGTTCAGGCTAGTAAACCTGTTTGAAAGACCTTTTTTCAGTGAAATGCAGCTTAGTGCAAAAACAGGCTGCTCTCGCTCTGAAACGCTCATTTTTCACATAAGCCACTTTTCAGCGCTAAAACAGCCTCCAATCGCTCTGAAACGCTCATTTTTGACATAAGCCACTTTTCACCTTTAATGAATGAAATTCCAGGTAAAAACTCCTTTGCCATGAAGAAGATCCAAATTCAACCAGTTCAGGCTAGTAAACCTGTTTGAAAGACCTTTTTTCAGTGAAATGCAGCTTAGTGCAAAAACAGGCTGCTCTCGCTCTGAAACGCTCATTTTTCACATAAGCCACTTTTCAGCCTTAGGCGACTGTACAGTGCTAAAACAGCCTCCAATCGCTCTGAAACGCTCATTTTTGACATAATCCACTTTTCACCTTTAATGAATGAAATTCCAGGTAAAAACCCCTTTGCCATGAAGAAGATCCAAATTCAACCAGTTCAGGCTAGTAAACCTGTTTGAAAGACCTTTTTTCAGTGAAATGCAGCTTAGTGCAAAAACAGGCTGCTCTCGCTCTGAAACGCTCATTTTTCACATAAGCCACTTTTCAGCCTTAGGCGACTGTACAGTGCTAAAACAGCCTCCAATCGCTCTGAAACGCTCATTTTTCACATAAGCCACTTTTCAGCGCTAAAACAGCCTCCAATCGCTCTGAAACGCTCATTTTTGACATAACCCACTTTTCAGCCTTAATGAATTAAATTCCAGGTAAAAACTCATTTGCCATGAAGAAGATCCAAATTCAACCAGTTCAGGCTAGTAAACCTGTTTGAAAGACCTTTTTTCAGTGAAATGCAGCTTAGTGCAAAAACAGGCTGCTCTCGCTCTGAACGCTCATTTTTCACATAAGCCACTTTTCAGCCTTAGGCGACTGTACAGTGCTAAAACAGCCTCCAATCGCTCTGAAACGCTCATTTTTGACATAAGCCACTTTTCACCTTTAATGAATGAAATTCCAGGTAAAAACTCCTTTGCCATGAAGAAGATCCAAATTCAACCAGTTCAGGCTAGTAAACCTGTTTGAAAGACCTTTTTTCAGTGAAATGCAGCTTAGTGCAAAAACAGGCTGCTCTCGCTCTGAAACGCTCATTTTTCACATAAGCCACTTTTCAGCGCTAAAACAGCCTCCAATCGCTCTGAAACGCTCATTTTTGACATAAGCCACTTTTCACCTTTAATGAATGAAATTCCAGGTAAAAACTCCTTTGCCATGAAGAAGATCCAAATTCAACCAGTTCAGGCTAGTAAACCTGTTTGAAAGACCTTTTTTCAGTGAAATGCAGCTTAGTGCAAAACAGGCTGCTCTCGCTCTGAAACGCTCATTTTTGACATAAGCCACTTTTCACCTTTAATGAATGAAATTCCAGGTAAAAACTCCTTTGCCATGAAGAAGATCCAAATTCAACCAGTTCAGGCTAGTAAACCTGTTTGAAAGACCTTTTTTCAGTGAAATGCAGCTTAGTGCAAAAACAGGCTGCTCTCGCTCTGAAACGCTCATTTTTCACATAAGCCACTTTTCAGCGCTAAAACAGCCTCCAATCGCTCTGAAACGCTCATTTTTGACATAACCCACTTTCAGCCTTAATGAATTAAATTCCAGGTAAAAAACTCATTTGCCATGAAGAAGATCCAAATTCAACCAGTTCAGGCTAGTAAACCTGTTTGAAAGACCTTTTTTCAGTGAAATGCAGCTTAGTGCAAAAACAGGCTGCTCTCGCTCTGAACGCTCATTTTTCACATAAGCCACTTTTCAGCCTTAGGCGACTGTACAGTGCTAAAACAGCCTCCAATCGCTCTGAAACGCTCATTTTTCACATAAGCCACTTTTCAGCGCTAAAACAGCCTCCAATCGCTCTGAAACGCTCATTTTTGACATAATCCACTTTTCACCTTTAATGAATGAAATTCCAGGTAAAAACCCCTTTGCCATGAAGAAGATCCAAATTCTCAACCAGTTCAGGCTAGTAAACCTGTTTGAAAGACCTTTTTTCAGTGAAATGCAGCTTAGTGCAAAAACAGGCTGCTCTCGCTCTGAAACGCTCATTTTTCACATAAGCCACTTTTCAGCGCTAAAACAGCCTCCAATCGCTCTGAAACGCTCATTTTTGACATAACCCACTTTTCAGCCTTAATGAATTAAATTCCAGGTAAAAACTCATTTGCCATGAAGAAGATCCAAATTCAACCAGTTCAGGCTAGTAAACCTGTTTGACAGACCTTTTTTCAGTGAAATGCAGCTTAGTGCAAAAACAGGCTGCTCTCGCTCTGAAACGCTCATTTTTCACATAAGCCACTTTTCAGCGCTAAAACAGCCTCCAATCGCTCTGAAACGCTCATTTTTGACATAAGCCACTTTTCACCTTTAATGAATGAAATTCCAGGTAAAAACTCCTTTGCCATGAAGAAGATCCAAATTCAACCAGTTCAGGCTAGTAAACCTGTTTGAAAGACCTTTTTTCAGTGAAATGCAGCTTAGTGCAAAACAGGCTGCTCTCGCTCTGAAACGCTCATTTTTCACATAAGCCACTTTTCAGCCTTAGGCGACTGTACAGTGCTAAAACAGCCTCCAATCGCTCTGAAACGCTCATTTTTGACATAATCCACTTTTCACCTTTAATGAATGAAATTCCAGGTAAAAACCCCTTTGCCATGAAGAAGATCCAAATTCAACCAGTTCAGGCTAGTAAACCTGTTTGAAAGACCATTTTTCAGTGAAATGCAGCTTAGTGCAAAAACAGGCTGCTCTCGCTCTGAAACGCTCATTTTTCACATAAGCCACTTTTCAGCCTTAGGCGACTGTACAGTGCTAAAACAGCCTCCAATCGCTCTGAAACGCTCATTTTTCACATAAGCCACTTTTCAGCGCTAAAACAGCCTCCAATCGCTCTGAAACGCTCATTTTTGACATAACCCACTTTTCAGCCTTAATGAATTAAATTCCAGGTAAAAACTCATTTGCCATGAAGAAGATCCAAATTCAACCAGTTCAGGCTAGTAAACCTGTTTGAAAGACCTTTTTTCAGTGAAATGCAGCTTAGTGCAAAAACAGGCTGCTCTCGCTCTGAAACGCTCATTTTTCACATAAGCCACTTTTCAGCCTTAGGCGACTGTACAGTGCTAAAACAGCCTCCAATCGCTCTGAAACGCTCATTTTTCACATAAGCCACTTTTCAGCGCTAAAACAGCCTCCAATCGCTCTGAAACGCTCATTTTTCACATAAGCCACTTTTCACCTTTAATGAATTAAATTCCAGGTAAAAACTCCTTTGCCATGAAGAAGATCCAAATTCAACCAGTTCAGGCTAGTAAACCTGTTTGAAAGACCTTTTTTCAGTGAAATGCAGCTTAGTGCAAAAACAGGCTGCTCTCGCTCTGAAACGCTCATTTTTCACATAAGCCACTTTTCAGCCTTAGGCGACTGTACAGTGCTAAAACAGCCTCCAATCGCTCTGAAACGCTCATTTTTGACATAAGCCACTTTTCACCTTTAATGAATGAAATTCCAGGTAAAAACTCCTTTGCCATGAAGAAGATCCAAATTCAACCAGTTCAGGCTAGTAAACCTGTTTGAAAGACTTTTTTTCAGTGAAATGCAGCTTAGTGCAAAAACAGGCTGCTCTCGCTCTGAAACGCTCATTTTTCACATAAGCCACTTTCAGCCTTAGGCGACTGTACAGTGCTAAAACAGCCTCCAATCGCTCTGAAACGCTCATTTTTGACATAAGCCACTTTTCACCTTTAATGAATGAAATTCCAGGTAAAAACTCCTTTGCCATGAAGAAGATCCAAATTCAACCAGTTCAGGCTAGTAAACCTGTTTGAAAGACCTTTTTTCAGTGAAATGCAGCTTAGTGCAAAAACAGGCTGCTCTCGCTCTGAAACGCTCATTTTTCACATAAGCCACTTTTCAGCGCTAAAACAGCCTCCAATCGCTCTGAACGCTCATTTTTCACATAAGCCACTTTTCACCTTTAATGAATGAAATTCCAGGTAAAAACTCCTTTGCCATGAAGAAGATCCAAATTCAACCAGTTCAGGCTAGTAAACCTGTTTGAAAGACCTTTTTTCAGTGAAATGCAGCTTAGTGCAAAAACAGGCTGCTCTCGCTCTGAAACGCTCATTTTTCACATAAGCCACTTTTCAGCCTTAGGCGACTGTACAGTGCTAAAACAGCCTCCAATCGCTCTGAAACGCTCATTTTTGACATAAGCCACTTTTCACCTTTAATGAATGAAATTCCAGGTAAAAACTCTTTGCCATGAAGAAGATCCAAATTCAACCAGTTCAGGCTAGTAAACCTGTTTGAAAGACCTTTTTTCAGTGAAATGCAGCTTAGTGCAAAAACAGGCTGCTCTCGCTCTGAAACGCTCATTTTTCACATAAGCCACTTTTCAGCCTTAGGCGACTGTACAGTGCTAAAACAGCCTCCAATCGCTCTGAAACGCTCATTTTTGACATAATCCACTTTTCACCTTTAATGAATGAAATTCCAGGTAAAAACCCCTTTGCCATGAAGAAGATCCAAATTCAACCAGTTCAGACTAGTAAACCTGTTTGAAAGACCTTTTTTCAGTGAAATGCAGCTTAGTGCAAAAACAGGCTGCTCTCGCTCTGAAACGCTCATTTTTCACATAAGCCACTTTCAGCCTTAGGCGACTGTACAGTGCTAAAACAGCCTCCAATCGCTCTGAAACGCTCATTTTTCACATAAGCCACTTTTCAGCGCTAAAACAGCCTCCAATCGCTCTGAAACGCTCATTTTTGACATAAGCCACTTTTCACCTTTAATGAATGAAATTCCAGGTAAAAAACTCCTTTGCCATGAAGAAGATCCAAATTCAACCAGTTCAGGCTAGTAAACCTGTTTGAAAGACCTTTTTTCAGTGAAATGCAGCTTAGTGCAAAAACAGGCTGCTCTCGCTCTGAAACGCTCATTTTTCACATAAGCCACTTTTCAGCCTTAGGCGACTGTACAGTGCTAAAACAGCCTCCAATCGCTCTGAAACGCTCATTTTTGACATAAGCCACTTTTCACCTTTAATGAATGAAATTCCAGGTAAAAACTCCTTTGCCATGAAGAAGATCCAAATTCAACCAGTTCAGGCTAGTAAACCTGTTTGAAAGACCTTTTTTCAGTGAAATGCAGCTTAGTGCAAAAACAGGCTGCTCTCGCTCTGAAACGCTCATTTTTCACATAAGCCACTTTTCAGCGCTAAAACAGCCTCCAATCGCTCTGAAACGCTCATTTTTGACATAAGCCACTTTTCACCTTTAATGAATGAAATTCCAGGTAAAAACTCCTTTGCCATGAAGAAGATCCAAATTCAACCAGTTCAGGCTAGTAAACCTGTTTGAAAGACCTTTTTTCAGTGAAATGCAGCTTAGTGCAAAACAGGCTGCTCTCGCTCTGAAACGCTCATTTTTCACATAAGCCACTTTTCAGCGCTAAAACAGCCTCCAATCGCTCTGAAACGCTCATTTTTGACATAACCCACTTTTCAGCCTTAATGAATTAAATTCCAGGTAAAAACTCATTTGCCATGAAGAAGATCCAAATTCAACCAGTTCAGGCTAGTAAACTGTTTGAAAGACCTTTTTTCAGTGAAATGCAGCTTAGTGCAAAAACAGGCTGCTCTCGCTCTGAAACGCTCATTTTTCACATAAGCCACTTTTCAGCCTTAGGCGACTGTACAGTGCTAAAACAGCCTCCAATCGCTCTGAAACGCTCATTTTTGACATAAGCCACTTTTCACCTTTAATGAATTAAATTCCAGGTAAAAACTCCTTTGCCATGAATAAGATCCAAATTCAACCAGTTCAGGCTAGTAAACCTGTTTGAAAGACCTTTTTTCAGTGAAATGCAGCTTAGTGCAAAAACAGGCTGCTCTCGCTCTGAAACGCTCATTTTTCACATAAGCCACTTTTCAGCCTTAGGCGACTGTACAGTGCTAAAACAGCCTCCAATCGCTCTGAAACGCTCATTTTTGACATAAGCCACTTTTCACCTTTAATGAATGAAATTCAGGTAAAAACTCCTTTGCCATGAAGAAGATCCAAATTCAACCAGTTCAGGCTAGTAAACCTGTTTGAAAGACTTTTTTTCAGTGAAATGCAGCTTAGTGCAAAAACAGGCTGCTCTCGCTCTGAAACGCTCATTTTTCACATAAGCCACTTTTCAGCCTTAGGCGACTGTACAGTGCTAAAACAGCCTCCAATCGCTCTGAAACGCTCATTTTTGACATAAGCCACTTTTCACCTTTAATGAATGAAATTCCAGGTAAAAACTCCTTTGACATGAAGAAGATCCAAATTCAACCAGTTCAGGCTAGTAAACCTGTTTGAAAGACCTTTTTTCAGTGAAATGCAGCTTAGTGCAAAAACAGGCTGCTCTCGCTCTGAAACGCTCATTTTTCACATAAGCCACTTTTCAGCGCTAAAACAGCCTCCAATCGCTCTGAAACGCTCATTTTTGACATAAGCCACTTTTCACCTTTAATGAATGAAATTCCAGGTAAAAACTCCTTTGCCATGAAGAAGATCCAAATTCAACCAGTTCAGGCTAGTAAACCTGTTTGAAAGACCTTTTTCAGTGAAATGCAGCTTAGTGCAAAAACAGGCTGCTCTCGCTCTGAAACGCTCATTTTTCACATAAGCCACTTTTCAGCCTTAGGCGACTGTACAGTGCTAAAACAGCCTCCAATCGCTCTGAAACGCTCATTTTTGACATAAGCCACTTTTCACCTTTAATGAATGAAATTCCAGGTAAAAACTCCTTTGCCATGAAGAAGATCCAAATTCAACCAGTTCAGGCTAGTAAACCTGTTTGAAAGACCTTTTTCAGTGAAATGCAGCTTAGTGCAAAAACAGGCTGCTCTCGCTCTGAAACGCTCATTTTTCACATAAGCCACTTTTCAGCGCTAAAACAGCCTCCAATCGCTCTGAAACGCTCATTTTTGACATAACCCACTTTTCAGCCTTAATTTAATTCAATAAGGCTGAAAAGTGGGTTATGTCAAAAATGAGCGTTTCAGAGCGATTGGAGGCTGTTTTAGCGCTGAAAAGTGGCTTATGTGAAAAATGAGCGTTTCAGAGCGAGAGCAGCCTGTTTTTGCACTAAGCTGCATTTCACTGAAAAAAGGTCTTTCAAACAGGTTTACTAGCCTGAACTGGTTGAATTTGGATCTTCTTCATGGCAAAGGAGTTTTTACCTGGAATTTCATTCATTAAAGGTGAAAAGTGGCTTATGTCAAAAATGAGCGTTTCAGAGCGATTGGAGGCTGTTTTAGCACTGTACAGTCGCCTAAGGCTGAAAAGTGGCTTATGTGAAAAATGAGCGTTTCAGAGCGAGAGCAGCCTGTTTTTGCACTAAGCTGCATTTCACTGAAAAAAGGTCTTTCAAACAGGTTTACTAGCCTGAACTGGTTGAATTTGGATCTTCTTCATGGCAAAGGAGTTTTTACCTGGAATTTCATTCATTAAAGGTGAAAAGTGGCTTATGTCAAAAATGAGCGTTTCAGAGCGATGGAGGCTGTTTTAGCGCTGAAAAGTGGCTTATGTGAAAAATGAGCGTTTCAGAGCGAGAGCAGCCTGTTTTTGCACTAAGCTGCATTTCACTGAAAAAAGGTCTTTCAAACAGGTTTACTAGCCTGAACTGGTTGAATTTGGATCTTCTTCATGTCAAAGGAGTTTTTACCTGGAATTTCATTCATTAAAGGTGAAAAGTGGCTTATGTCAAAAATGAGCGTTTCAGAGCGATTGGAGGCTGTTTTAGCACTGTACAGTCGCCTAAGGCTGAAAAGTGGCTTATGTGAAAAATGAGCGTTTCAGAGCGAGAGCAGCCTGTTTTTGCACTAAGCTGCATTTCACTGAAAAAAAGTCTTTCAAACAGGTTTACTAGCCTGAACTGGTTGAATTTGGATCTTCTTCATGGCAAAGGAGTTTTTACCTGGAATTTCATTCATTAAAGGTGAAAAGTGGCTTATGTCAAAAATGAGCGTTTCAGAGCGATTGGAGGCTGTTTTAGCACTGTACAGTCGCCTAAGGCTGAAAAGTGGCTTATGTGAAAAATGAGCGTTTCAGAGCGAGAGCAGCCTGTTTTTGCACTAAGCTGCATTTCACTGAAAAAAGGTCTTTCAAACAGGTTTACTAGCCTGAACTGGTTGAATTTGGATCTTATTCATGGCAAAGGAGTTTTTACCTGGAATTTAATTCATTAAAGGTGAAAAGTGGCTTATGTCAAAAATGAGCGTTTCAGAGCGATTGGAGGCTGTTTTAGCACTGTACAGTCGCCTAAGGCTGAAAAGTGGCTTATGTGAAAAATGAGCGTTTCAGAGCGAGAGCAGCCTGTTTTTGCACTAAGCTGCATTTCACTGAAAAAAGGTCTTTCAAACAGGTTTACTAGCCTGAACTGGTTGAATTTGGATCTTCTTCATGGCAAATGAGTTTTTACCTGGAATTTAATTCATTAAGGCTGAAAAGTGGGTTATGTCAAAAATGAGCGTTTCAGAGCGATTGGAGGCTGTTTTAGCGCTGAAAAGTGGCTTATGTGAAAAATGAGCGTTTCAGAGCGAGAGCAGCCTGTTTTTGCACTAAGCTGCATTTCACTGAAAAAAGGTCTTTCAAACAGGTTTACTAGCCTGAACTGGTTGAATTTGGATCTTCTTCATGGCAAAGGAGTTTTTACCTGGAATTTCATTCATTAAAGGTGAAAAGTGGCTTATGTCAAAAATGAGCGTTTCAGAGCGATTGGAGGCTGTTTTAGCGCTGAAAAGTGGCTTATGTGAAAAATGAGCGTTTCAGAGCGAGAGCAGCCTGTTTTTGCACTAAGCTGCATTTCACTGAAAAAAGGTCTTTCAAACAGGTTTACTAGCCTGAACTGGTTGAATTTGGATCTTCTTCATGGCAAAGGAGTTTTTACCTGGAATTTCATTCATTAAAGGTGAAAAGTGGCTTATGTCAAAAATGAGCGTTTCAGAGCGATTGGAGGCTGTTTTAGCACTGTACAGTCGCCTAAGGCTGAAAAGTGGCTTATGTGAAAAATGAGCGTTTCAGAGCGAGAGCAGCCTGTTTTTGCACTAAGCTGCATTTCACTGAAAAAAGGTCTTTCAAACAGGTTTACTAGCCTGAACTGGTTGAATTTGGATCTTCTTCATGGCAAAGGAGTTTTTACCTGGAATTTCATTCATTAAAGGTGAAAAGTGGCTTATGTCAAAAATGAGCGTTTCAGAGCGATTGGAGGCTGTTTTAGCGCTGAAAAGTGGCTTATGTGAAAAATGAGCGTTTCAGAGCGATTGGAGGCTGTTTTAGCACTGTACAGTCGCCTAAGGCTGAAAAGTGGCTTATGTGAAAAATGAGCGTTTCAGAGCGAGAGCAGCCTGTTTTTGCACTAAGCTGCATTTCACTGAAAAAAGGTCTTTCAAACAGGTTTACTAGTCTGAACTGGTTGAATTTGGATCTTCTTCATGGCAAAGGGGTTTTTACCTGGAATTTCATTCATTAAAGGTGAAAAGTGGATTATGTCAAAAATGAGCGTTTCAGAGCGATTGGAGGCTGTTTTAGCACTGTACAGTCGCCTAAGGCTGAAAAGTGGCTTATGTGAAAAATGAGCGTTTCAGAGCGAGAGCAGCCTGTTTTGCACTAAGCTGCATTTCACTGAAAAAAGGTCTTTCAAACAGGTTTACTAGCCTGAACTGGTTGAATTTGGATCTTCTTCATGGCAAAGGAGTTTTTACCTGGAATTTCATTCATTAAAGGTGAAAAGTGGCTTATGTCAAAAATGAGCGTTTCAGAGCGATTGGAGGCTGTTTTAGCACTGTACAGTCGCCTAAGGCTGAAAAGTGGCTTATGTGAAAAATGAGCGTTTCAGAGCGAGAGCAGCCTGTTTTT
Source organism: Pagrus pagrus (assembly GCF_965226575.1). Taxonomy (NCBI): domain Eukaryota; kingdom Metazoa; phylum Chordata; class Actinopteri; order Spariformes; family Sparidae; genus Pagrus; species Pagrus pagrus. Next base: position 75,976 of record NW_028175233.1, on the reverse strand, counting down.
GCACTAAGCTGCATTTCACTGAAAAAAGGTCTTTCAAACAGGTTTACTAGCCTGAACTGGTTGAATTTGGATCTTCTTCATGGCAAAGGAGTTTTTACCTGGAATTTCATTCATTAAAGGTGAAAAGTGGCTTATGTGAAAAATGAGCGTTTCAGAGCGATTGGAGGCTGTTTTAGCGCTGAAAAGTGGCTTATGTGAAAAATGAGCGTTTCAGAGCGAGAGCAGCCTGTTTTTGCACTAAGCTGCATTTCACTGAAAAAAGGTCTTTCAAACAGGTTTACTAGCCTGAACTGGTTGAATTTGGATCTTCTTCATGGCAAAGGAGTTTTTACCTGGAATTTCATTCATTAAAGGTGAAAAGTGGCTTATGTCAAAAATGAGCGTTTCAGAGCGATTGGAGGCTGTTTTAGCACTGTACAGTCGCCTAAGGCTGAAAAGTGGCTTATGTGAAAAATGAGCGTTTCAGAGCGAGAGCAGCCTGTTTTTGCACTAAGCTGCATTTCACTGAAAAAAAGTCTTTCAAACAGGTTTACTAGCCTGAACTGGTTGAATTTGGATCTTCTTCATGGCAAAGGAGTTTTTACCTGGAATTTCATTCATTAAAGGTGAAAAGTGGCTTATGTCAAAAATGAGCGTTTCAGAGCGATTGGAGGCTGTTTTAGCACTGTACAGTCGCCTAAGGCTGAAAAGTGGCTTATGTGAAAAATGAGCGTTTCAGAGCGAGAGCAGCCTGTTTTTGCACTAAGCTGCATTTCACTGAAAAAAGGTCTTTCAAACAGGTTTACTAGCCTGAACTGGTTGAATTTGGATCTTCTTCATGGCAAAGGAGTTTTTACCTGGAATTTAATTCATTAAAGGTGAAAAGTGGCTTATGTGAAAAATGAGCGTTTCAGAGCGATTGGAGGCTGTTTTAGCGCTGAAAAGTGGCTTATGTGAAAAATGAGCGTTTCAGAGCGATTGGAGGCTGTTTTAGCACTGTACAGTCGCCTAAGGCTGAAAAGTGGCTTATGTGAAAAATGAGCGTTTCAGAGCGAGAGCAGCCTGTTTTTGCACTAAGCTGCATTTCACTGAAAAAAGGTCTTTCAAACAGGTTTACTAGCCTGAACTGGTTGAATTTGGATCTTCTTCATGGCAAATGAGTTTTTACCTGGAATTTAATTCATTAAGGCTGAAAAGTGGGTTATGTCAAAAATGAGCGTTTCAGAGCGATTGGAGGCTGTTTTAGCGCTGAAAAGTGGCTTATGTGAAAAATGAGCGTTTCAGAGCGATTGGAGCTGTTTTAGCACTGTACAGTCGCCTAAGGCTGAAAGTGGCTTATGTGAAAAATGAGCGTTTCAGAGCGAGAGCAGCCTGTTTTTGCACTAAGCTGCATTTCACTGAAAAATGGTCTTTCAAACAGGTTTACTAGCCTGAACTGGTTGAATTTGGATCTTCTTCATGGCAAAGGGGTTTTTACCTGGAATTTCATTCATTAAAGGTGAAAAGTGGATTATGTCAAAAATGAGCGTTTCAGAGCGATTGGAGGCTGTTTTAGCACTGTACAGTCGCCTAAGGCTGAAAAGTGGCTTATGTGAAAAATGAGCGTTTCAGAGCGAGAGCAGCCTGTTTTTGCACTAAGCTGCATTTCACTGAAAAAAGGTCTTTCAAACAGGTTTACTAGCCTGAACTGGTTGAATTTGGATCTTCTTCATGGCAAAGGAGTTTTTACCTGGAATTTCATTCATTAAAGGTGAAAAGTGGCTTATGTCAAAAATGAGCGTTTCAGAGCGATTGGAGGCTGTTTTAGCGCTGAAAAGTGGCTTATGTGAAAAATGAGCGTTTCAGAGCGAGAGCAGCCTGTTTTTGCACTAAGCTGCATTTCACTGAAAAAAGGTCTGTCAAACAGGTTTACTAGCCTGAACTGGTTGAATTTGGATCTTCTTCATGGCAAATGAGTTTTTACCTGGAATTTAATTCATTAAGGCTGAAAAGTGGGTTATGTCAAAAATGAGCGTTTCAGAGCGATTGGAGGCTGTTTTAGCGCTGAAAAGTGGCTTATGTGAAAAATGAGCGTTTCAGAGCGAGAGCAGCCTGTTTTTGCACTAAGCTGCATTTCACTGAAAAAGGTCTTTCAAACAGGTTTACTAGCCTGAACTGGTTGAATTTGGATCTTCTTCATGGCAAAGGGGTTTTTACCTGGAATTTCATTCATTAAAGGTGAAAAGTGGATTATGTCAAAAATGAGCGTTTCAGAGCGATTGGAGGCTGTTTTAGCGCTGAAAAGTGGCTTATGTGAAAAATGAGCGTTTCAGAGCGATTGGAGGCTGTTTTAGCACTGTACAGTCGCCTAAGGCTGAAAAGTGGCTTATGTGAAAAATGAGCGTTTCAGAGCGAGAGCAGCCTGTTTTTGCACTAAGCTGCATTTCACTGAAAAAAGGTCTTTCAAACAGGTTTACTAGCCTGAACTGGTTGAATTTGGATCTTCTTCATGGCAAATGAGTTTTTACCTGGAATTTAATTCATTAAGGCTGAAAAGTGGGTTATGTCAAAAATGAGCGTTTCAGAGCGATTGGAGGCTGTTTTAGCGCTGAAAAGTGGCTTATGTGAAAAATGAGCGTTTCAGAGCGAGAGCAGCCTGTTTTTGCACTAAGCTGCATTTCACTGAAAAAAGGTCTTTCAAACAGGTTTACTAGCCTGAACTGGTTGAATTTGGATCTTCTTCATGGCAAAGGAGTTTTTACCTGGAATTTCATTCATTAAAGGTGAAAAGTGGCTTATGTCAAAAATGAGCGTTTCAGAGCGAGAGCAGCCTGTTTTTGCACTAAGCTGCATTTCACTGAAAAAAAGGTCTTTCAAACAGGTTTACTAGCCTGAACTGGTTGAATTTGGATCTTCTTCATGGCAAAGGAGTTTTTACCTGGAATTTCATTCATTAAAGGTGAAAAGTGGCTTATGTCAAAAATGAGCGTTTCAGAGCGATTGGAGGCTGTTTTAGCGCTGAAAAGTGGCTTATGTGAAAAATGAGCGTTTCAGAGCGAGAGCAGCCTGTTTTTGCACTAAGCTGCATTTCACTGAAAAAAGGTCTTTCAAACAGGTTTACTAGCCTGAACTGGTTGAATTTGGATCTTCTTCATGGCAAAGGAGTTTTTACCTGGAATTTCATTCATTAAAGGTGAAAAGTGGCTTATGTCAAAAATGAGCGTTTTCAGAGCGATTGGAGGCTGTTTTAGCACTGTACAGTCGCCTAAGGCTGAAAAGTGGCTTATGTGAAAAATGAGCGTTTCAGAGCGAGAGCAGCCTGTTTTTGCACTAAGCTGCATTTCACTGAAAAAAGGTCTTTCAAACAGGTTTACTAGCCTGAACTGGTTGAATTTGGATCTTCTTCATGGCAAATGAGTTTTTACCTGGAATTTAATTCATTAAGGCTGAAAAGTGGGTTATGTCAAAAATGAGCGTTTCAGAGCGATTGGAGGCTGTTTTAGCGCTGAAAAGTGGCTTATGTGAAAAATGAGCGTTTCAGAGCGATTGGAGGCTGTTTTAGCACTGTACAGTCGCCTAAGGCTGAAAAGTGGCTTATGTGAAAAATGAGCGTTTCAGAGCGAGAGCAGCCTGTTTTAGCACTAAGCTGCATTTCACTGAAAAAAAGGTCTTTCAAACAGGTTTACTAGCCTGAACTGGTTGAATTTGGATCTTCTTCATGGCAAAGGGGTTTTTACCTGGAATTTCATTCATTAAAGGTGAAAAGTGGATTATGTCAAAAATGAGCGTTTCAGAGCGATTGGAGGCTGTTTTAGCACTGTACAGTCGCCTAAGGCTGAAAAGTGGCTTATGTGAAAAATGAGCGTTTCAGAGCGAGAGCAGCCTGTTTTTGCACTAAGCTGCATTTCACTGAAAAAAGGTCTTTCAAACAGGTTTACTAGCCTGAACTGGTTGAATTTGGATCTTCTTCATGGCAAAGGAGTTTTTACCTGGAATTTCATTCATTAAAGGTGAAAAGTGGCTTATGTCAAAAATGAGCGTTTCAGAGCGATTGGAGGCTGTTTTAGCGCTGAAAAGTGGCTTATGTGAAAAATGAGCGTTTCAGAGCGAGAGCAGCCTGTTTTTGCACTAAGCTGCATTTCACTGAAAAAAGGTCTTTCAAACAGGTTTACTAGCCTGAACTGGTTGAATTTGGATCTTCTTCATGGCAAAGGAGTTTTTACCTGGAATTTCATTCATTAAAGGTGAAAAGTGGCTTATGTCAAAAATGAGCGTTTCAGAGCGATTGGAGGCTGTTTTAGCACTGTACAGTCGCCTAAGGCTGAAAAGTGGCTTATGTGAAAAATGAGCGTTTCAGAGCGAGAGCAGCCTGTTTTTGCACTAAGCTGCATTTCACTGAAAAAAGGTCTTTCAAACAGGTTTACTAGCCTGAACTGGTTGAATTTGGATCTTATTCATGGCAAAGGAGTTTTTACCTGGAATTTCATTCATTAAAGGTGAAAAGTGGCTTATGTCAAAAATGAGCGTTTCAGAGCGATTGGAGGCTGTTTTAGCGCTGAAAAGTGGCTTATGTGAAAAATGAGCGTTTCAGAGCGAGAGCAGCCTGTTTTTGCACTAAGCTGCATTTCACTGAAAAAAGGTCTGTCAAACAGGTTTACTAGCCTGAACTGGTTGAATTTGGATCTTCTTCATGGCAAATGAGTTTTTACCTGGAATTTAATTCATTAAGGCTGAAAAGTGGGTTATGTCAAAAATGAGCGTTTCAGAGCGATTGGAGGCTGTTTTAGCGCTGAAAAGTGGCTTATGTGAAAAATGAGCGTTTCAGAGCGAGAGCAGCCTGTTTTTGCACTAAGCTGCATTTCACTGAAAAAAGGTCTTTCAAACAGGTTTACTAGCCTGAACTGGTTGAATTTGGATCTTCTTCATGGCAAAGGGGTTTTTACCTGGAATTTCATTCATTAAAGGTGAAAAGTGGATTATGTCAAAAATGAGCGTTTCAGAGCGATTGGAGGCTGTTTTAGCGCTGAAAAGTGGCTTATGTGAAAAATGAGCGTTTCAGAGCGATTGGAGGCTGTTTTAGCACTGTACAGTCGCCTAAGGCTGAAAAGTGGCTTATGTGAAAAATGAGCGTTTCAGAGCGAGAGCAGCCTGTTTTTGCACTAAGCTGCATTTCACTGTAAAAAGGTCTTTCAAACAGGTTTACTAGCCTGAACTGGTTGAATTTGGATCTTCTTCATGGCAAATGAGTTTTTACCTGGAATTTAATTCATTAAGGCTGAAAAGTGGGTTATGTCAAAAATGAGCGTTTCAGAGCGATTGGAGGCTGTTTTAGCGCTGAAAAGTGGCTTATGTGAAAAATGAGCGTTCAGAGCGAGAGCAGCCTGTTTTTGCACTAAGCTGCATTTCACTGAAAAAAGGTCTTTCAAACAGGTTTACTAGCCTGAACTGGTTGAATTTGGATCTTCTTCATGGCAAAGGAGTTTTTACCTGGAATTTCATTCATTAAAGGTGAAAAGTGGCTTATGTCAAAAATGAGCGTTTCAGAGCGAGAGCAGCCTGTTTTTGCACTAAGCTGCATTTCACTGAAAAAAGGTCTTTCAAACAGGTTTACTAGCCTGAACTGGTTGAATTTGGATCTTCTTCATGGCAAAGGAGTTTTTACCTGGAATTTCATTCATTAAAGGTGAAAAGTGGCTTATGTCAAAAATGAGCGTTTCAGAGCGATTGGAGGCTGTTTAGCGCTGAAAAGTGGCTTATGTGAAAAATGAGCGTTTCAGAGCGAGAGCAGCCTGTTTTTGCACTAAGCTGCATTTCACTGAAAAAAGGTCTTTCAAACAGGTTTACTAGCCTGAACTGGTTGAATTTGGATCTTCTTCATGGCAAAGGAGTTTTTACCTGGAATTTCATTCATTAAAGGTGAAAAGTGGCTTATGTCAAAAATGAGCGTTTCAGAGCGATTGGAGGCTGTTTTAGCACTGTACAGTCGCCTAAGGGCTGAAAAGTGGCTTATGTGAAAATGAGCGTTTCAGAGCGAGAGCAGCCTGTTTTTGCACTAAGCTGCATTTCACTGAAAAAGGTCTTTCAAACAGGTTTACTAGCCTGAACTGGTTGAATTTGGATCTTCTTCATGGCAAATGAGTTTTTACCTGGAATTTAATTCATTAAGGCTGAAAAGTGGGTTATGTCAAAAATGAGCGTTTCAGAGCGATTGGAGGCTGTTTTAGCGCTGAAAAGTGGCTTATGTGAAAAATGAGCGTTTCAGAGCGATTGGAGGCTGTTTTAGCACTGTACAGTCGCCTAAGGCTGAAAAGTGGCTTATGTGAAAAATGAGCGTTTCAGAGCGAGAGCAGCCTGTTTTTGCACTAAGCTGCATTTCACTGAAAAAAGGTCTTTCAAACAGGTTTACTAGCCTGAACTGGTTGAATTTGGATCTTCTTCATGGCAAAGGAGTTTTTACCTGGAATTTCATTCATTAAAGGTGAAAAGTGGCTTATGTCAAAAATGAGCGTTTCAGAGCGATTGGAGGCTGTTTTAGCACTGTACAGTCGCCTAAGGCTGAAAAGTGGCTTATGTGAAAAATGAGCGTTTCAGAGCGAGAGCAGCCTGTTTTTGCACTAAGCTGCATTTCACTGAAAAAAGGTCTTTCAAACAGGTTTACTAGCCTGAACTGGTTGAATTTGGATCTTCTTCATGGCAAAGGAGTTTTTACCTGGAATTTCATTCATTAAGGTGAAAAGTGGCTTATGTCAAAAATGAGCGTTTCAGAGCGATTGGAGGCTGTTTTAGCGCTGAAAAGTGGCTTATGTGAAAAATGAGCGTTTCAGAGCGAGAGCAGCCTGTTTTTGCACTAAGCTGCATTTCACTGAAAAAAGGTCTTTCAAACAGGTTTACTAGCCTGAACTGGTTGAATTTGGATCTTCTTCATGGCAAAGGAGTTTTTACCTGGAATTTCATTCATTAAAGGTGAAAAGTGGCTTATGTCAAAAATGAGCGTTTCAGAGCGATTGGAGGCTGTTTTAGCACTGTACAGTCGCCTAAGGCTGAAAAGTGGCTTATGTGAAAAATGAGCGTTTCAGAGCGAGAGCAGCCTGTTTTTGCACTAAGCTGCATTTCACTGAAAAAAGGTCTTTCAAACAGGTTTACTAGCCTGAACTGGTTGAATTTGGATCTTATTCATGGCAAAGGAGTTTTTACCTGGAATTTCATTCATTAAAGGTGAAAAGTGGCTTATGTCAAAAATGAGCGTTTCAGAGCGATTGGAGGCTGTTTTAGCGCTGAAAAGTGGCTTATGTGAAAAATGAGCGTTTCAGAGCGAGAGCAGCCTGTTTTTGCACTAAGCTGCATTTCACTGAAAAAAGTCTGTCAAACAGGTTTACTAGCCTGAACTGGTTGAATTTGGATCTTCTTCATGGCAAATGAGTTTTTACCTGGAATTAATTCATTAAGGCTGAAAAGTGGGTTATGTCAAAAATGAGCGTTTCAGAGCGATTGGAGGCTGTTTTAGCGCTGAAAAGTGGCTTATGTGAAAAATGAGCGTTTCAGAGCGAGAGCAGCCTGTTTTTGCACTAAGCTGCATTTCACTGAAAAAAGGTCTTTCAAACAGGTTTACTAGCCTGAACTGGTTGAATTTGGATCTTCTTCATGGCAAAGGGGTTTTTACCTGGAATTTCATTCATTAAAGGTGAAAAGTGGATTATGTCAAAAATGAGCGTTTCAGAGCGATTGGAGGCTGTTTTAGCGCTGAAAAGTGGCTTATGTGAAAAATGAGCGTTTCAGAGCGATTGGAGGCTGTTTTAGCACTGTACAGTCGCCTAAGGCTGAAAAGTGGCTTATGTGAAAAATGAGCGTTTCAGAGCGAGAGCAGCCTGTTTTTGCACTAAGCTGCATTTCACTGAAAAAAGGTCTTTCAAACAGGTTTACTAGCCTGAACTGGTTGAATTTGGATCTTCTTCATGGCAAATGAGTTTTTACCTGGAATTTAATTCATTAAGGCTGAAAAGTGGGTTATGTCAAAAATGAGCGTTTCAGAGCGATTGGAGGCTGTTTTAGCGCTGAAAAGTGGCTTATGTGAAAAATGAGCGTTTCAGAGCGAGAGCAGCCTGTTTTTGCACTAAGCTGCATTTCACTGAAAAAAGGTCTTTCAAACAGGTTTACTAGCCTGAACTGGTTGAATTTGGATCTTCTTCATGGCAAAGGAGTTTTTACCTGGAATTTCATTCATTAAAGGTGAAAAGTGGCTTATGTCAAAAATGAGCGTTTCAGAGCGAGAGCAGCCTGTTTTTGCACTAAGCTGCATTTCACTGAAAAAAGGTCTTTCAAACAGGTTTACTAGCCTGAACTGGTTGAATTTGGATCTTCTTCATGGCAAAGGAGTTTTTACCTGGAATTTCATTCATTAAAGGTGAAAAGTGGCTTATGTCAAAAATGAGCGTTTCAGAGCGATTGGAGGCTGTTTTAGCGCTGAAAAGTGGCTTATGTGAAAAATGAGCGTTTCAGAGCGAGAGCAGCCTGTTTTTGCACTAAGCTGCATTTCACTGAAAAAAAGGTCTTTCAAACAGGTTTACTAGCCTGAACTGGTTGAATTTGGATCTTCTTCATGGCAAATGAGTTTTTACCTGGAATTTAATTCATTAAGGCTGAAAAGTGGGTTATGTCAAAAATGAGCGTTTCAGAGCGATTGGAGGCTGTTTTAGCGCTGAAAAGTGGCTTATGTGAAAAATGAGCGTTTCAGAGCGATTGGAGGCTGTTTTAGCACTGTACAGTCGCCTAAGGCTGAAAAGTGGCTTATGTGAAAAATGAGCGTTTCAGAGCGAGAGCAGCCTGTTTTTGCACTAAGCTGCATTCACTGAAAAAAGGTCTTTCAAACAGGTTTACTAGCCTGAACTGGTTGAATTTGGATCTTCTTCATGGCAAAGGGGTTTTTACCTGGAATTTCATTCATTAAAGGTGAAAAGTGGATTATGTCAAAAATGAGCGTTTCAGAGCGATTGGAGGCTGTTTTAGCACTGTACAGTCGCCTAAGGCTGAAAAGTGGCTTATGTGAAAAATGAGCGTTTCAGAGCGAGAGCAGCCTGTTTTTGCACTAAGCTGCATTTCACTGAAAAAGGTCTTTCAAACAGGTTTACTAGCCTGAACTGGTTGAATTTGGATCTTCTTCATGGCAAAGGAGTTTTTACCTGGAATTTAATTCATTAAAGGTGAAAAGTGGCTTATGTCAAAAATGAGCGTTCAGAGCGATTGGAGGCTCTGTTTTAGCGCTGAAAAGTGGCTTATGTGAAAAATGAGCGTTTCAGAGCGATTGGAGGCTGTTTTAGCACTGTACAGTCGCCTAAGGCTGAAAAGTGGCTTATGTGAAAAATGAGCGTTTCAGAGCGAGAGCAGCCTGTTTTTGCACTAAGCTGCATTTCACTGAAAAAAGGTCTTTCAAACAGGTTTACTAGCCTGAACTGGTTGAATTTGGATCTTCTTCATGGCAAATGAGTTTTTACCTGGAATTTAATTCATTAAGGCTGAAAAGTGGGTTATGTCAAAAATGAGCGTTTCAGAGCGATTGGAGGCTGTTTTAGCGCTGAAAAGTGGCTTATGTGAAAAATGAGCGTTTCAGAGCGAGAGCAGCCTGTTTTTGCACTAAGCTGCATTTCACTGAAAAAAGGTCTTTCAAACAGGTTTACTAGCCTGAACTGGTTGAATTTGGATCTTCTTCATGGCAAAGGGGTTTTTACCTGGAATTTCATTCATTAAAGGTGAAAAGTGGATTATGTCAAAAATGAGCGTTTCAGAGCGATTGGAGGCTGTTTTAGCACTGTACAGTCGCCTAAGGCTGAAAAGTGGCTTATGTGAAAAATGAGCGTTTCAGAGCGAGAGCAGCCTGTTTTTGCACTAAGCTGCATTTCACTGAAAAAAGGTCTTTCAAACAGGTTTACTAGCCTGAACTGGTTGAATTTGGATCTTCTTCATGGCAAAGGAGTTTTTACCTGGAATTTCATTCATTAAAGGTGAAAAGTGGCTTATGTGAAAAATGAGCGTTTCAGAGCGATTGGAGGCTGTTTTAGCACTGTACAGTCGCCTAAGGCTGAAAAGTGGCTTATGTGAAAAATGAGCGTTTCAGAGCGAGAGCAGCCTGTTTTTGCACTAAGCTGCATTTCACTGAAAAAAAGTCTTTCAAACAGGTTTACTAGCCTGAACTGGTTGAATTTGGATCTTCTTCATGGCAAAGGAGTTTTTACCTGGAATTTCATTCATTAAAGGTGAAAAGTGGATTATGTCAAAAATGAGCGTTTCAGAGCGATTGGAGGCTGTTTTAGCGCTGAAAAGTGGCTTATGTGAAAAATGAGCGTTTCAGAGCGATTGGAGGCTGTTTTAGCACTGTACAGTCGCCTAAGGCTGAAAAGTGGCTTATGTGAAAAATGAGCGTTTCAGAGCGAGAGCAGCCTGTTTTTGCACTAAGCTGCATTTCACTGAAAAAAGGTCTTTCAAACAGGTTTACTAGCCTGAACTGGTTGAATTTGGATCTTCTTCATGGCAAAGGAGTTTTTACCTGGAATTTCATTCATTAAAGGTGAAAAGTGGCTTATGTCAAAAATGAGCGTTTCAGAGCGATTGGAGGCTGTTTTAGCGCTGAAAAGTGGCTTATGTGAAAAATGAGCGTTTCAGAGCGATTGGAGGATGTTTTAGCGCTGAAAAGTGGCTTATGTGAAAAATGAGCGTTTCAGAGCGAGAGCAGCCTGTTTTTGCACTAAGCTGCATTTCACTGAAAAAAGGTCTTTCAAACAGGTTTACTAGCCTGAACTGGTTGAATTTGGATCTTCTTCATGGCAAATGAGTTTTTACCTGGAATTTAATTCATTAAGGCTGAAAAGTGGGTTATGTCAAAAATGAGCGTTTCAGAGCGAGAGCAGCCTGTTTTTGCACTAAGCTGCATTTCACTGAAAAAAGGTCTTTCAAACAGGTTTACTTAGCCTGAACTGGTTGAATTTGGATCTTCTTCATGGCAAAGGGGTTTTTACCTGGAATTTCATTCATTAAAGGTGAAAAGTGGATTATGTCAAAAATGAGCGTTTCAGAGCGATTGGAGGCTGTTTTAGCACTGTACAGTCGCCTAAGGCTGAAAAGTGGCTTATGTGAAAAATGAGCGTTTCAGAGCGAGAGCAGCCTGTTTTTACACTAAGCTGCATTTCACTGAAAAAAGGTCTTTCAAACAGGTTTACTAGCCTGAACTGGTTGAATTTGGATCTTCTTCATGGCAAAGGAGTTTTTACCTGGAATTTCATTCATTAAAGGTGAAAAGTGGCTTATGTCAAAAATGAGCGTTTCAGAGCGATTGGAGGCTGTTTTAGCACTGTACAGTCGCCTAAGGCTGAAAAGTGGCTTATGTGAAAAATGAGCGTTTCAGAGCGAGAGCAGCCTGTTTTTGCACTAAGCTGCATTTCACTGAAAAAAGGTCTTTCAAACAGGTTTACTAGCCTGAACTGGTTGAATTTGGATCTTCTTCATGGCAAAGGAGTTTTTACCTGGAATTTCATTCATTAAAGGTGAAAAGTGGCTTATGTCAAAAATGAGCGTTTCAGAGCGATTGGAGGCTGTTTTAGCACTGTACAGTCGCCTAAGGCTGAAAAGTGGCTTATGTGAAAAATGAGCGTTTCAGAGCGAGAGCAGCCTGTTTTTGCACTAAGCTGCATTTCACTGAAAAAAAGTCTTTCAAACAGGTTTACTAGCCTGAACTGGTTGAATTTGGATCTTCTTCATGGCAAAGGGGTTTTTACCTGGAATTTCATTCATTAAAGGTGAAAAGTGGATTATGTCAAAAATGAGCGTTTCAGAGCGATTGGAGGCTGTTTTAGCACTGTACAGTCGCCTAAGGCTGAAAAGTGGCTTATGTGAAAAATGAGCGTTTCAGAGCGAGAGCAGCCTGTTTTTGCACTAAGCTGCATTTCACTGAAAAAAGGTCTTTCAAACAGGTTTACTAGCCTGAACTGGTTGAATTTGGATCTTCTTCATGGCAAAGGAGTTTTTACCTGGAATTTCATTCATTAAAGGTGAAAAGTGGCTTATGTCAAAAATGAGCGTTTCAGAGCGATTGGAGGCTGTTTTAGCGCTGAAAAGTGGCTTATGTGAAAAATGAGCGTTTCAGAGCGAGAGCAGCCTGTTTTTGCACTAAGCTGCATTTCACTGAAAAAAGGTCTTTCAAACAGGTTTACTAGCCTGAACTGGTTGAATTTGGATCTTCTTCATGGCAAAGGAGTTTTTACCTGGAATTTCATTCATTAAAGGTGAAAAGTGGCTTATGTCAAAAATGAGCGTTTCAGAGCGATTGGAGGCTGTTTTAGCGCTGAAAAGTGGCTTATGTGAAAAATGAGCGTTTCAGAGCGAGAGCAGCCTGTTTTTGCACTAAGCTGCATTTCACTGAAAAAAGGTCTTTCAAACAGGTTTACTAGCCTGAACTGGTTGAATTTGGATCTTCTTCATGGCAAATGAGTTTTTACCTGGAATTTCATTCATTAAGGCTGAAAAGTGGGTTATGTCAAAAATGAGCGTTTCAGAGCGATTGGAGGCTGTTTTAGCGCTGAAAAGTGGCTTATGTGAAAAATGAGCGTTTCAGAGCGATTGGAGGCTGTTTTAGCACTGTACAGTCGCCTAAGGCTGAAAAGTGGCTTATGTGAAAAATGAGCGTTTCAGAGCGAGAGCAGCCTGTTTTTGCACTAAGCTGCATTTCACTGAAAAAAGGTCTTTCAAACAGGTTTACTAGCCTGAACTGGTTGAATTTGGATCTTCTTCATGGCAAATGAGTTTTTACCTGGAATTTAATTCATTAAGGCTGAAAAGTGGGTTATGTCAAAAATGAGCGTTTCAGAGCGATTGGAGGCTGTTTTAGCGCTGAAAAGTGGCTTATGTGAAAAATGAGCGTTTCAGAGCGAGAGCAGCCTGTTTTTGCACTAAGCTGCATTTCACTGAAAAAAGGTCTTTCAAACAGGTTTACTAGCCTGAACTGGTTGAATTTGGATCTTCTTCATGGCAAAGGGGTTTTTACCTGGAATTTCATTCATTAAAGGTGAAAAGTGGATTATGTCAAAAATGAGCGTTTCAGAGCGATTGGAGGCTGTTTTAGCACTGTACAGTCGCCTAAGGCTGAAAAGTGGCTTATGTGAAAAATGAGCGTTTCAGAGCGAGAGCAGCCTGTTTTTGCACTAAGCTGCATTTCACTGAAAAAAGGTCTTTCAAACAGGTTTACTAGCCTGAACTGGTTGAATTTGGATCTTCTTCATGGCAAAGGAGTTTTTACCTGGAATTTCATTCATTAAAGGTGAAAAGTGGCTTATGTCAAAAATGAGCGTTTCAGAGCGATTGGAGGCTGTTTTAGCACTGTACAGTCGCCTAAGGCTGAAAAGTGGCTTATGTGAAAAATGAGCGTTTCAGAGCGAGAGCAGCCTGTTTTTGCACTAAGCTGCATTTCACTGAAAAAAGGTCTTTCAAACAGGTTTACTAGCCTGAACTGGTTGAATTTGGATCTTCTTCATGGCAAAGGAGTTTTTACCTGGAATTTCATTCATTAAAGGTGAAAAGTGGCTTATGTCAAAAATGAGCGTTTCAGAGCGATTGGAGGCTGTTTTAGCACTGTACAGTCGCCTAAGGCTGAAAAGTGGCTTATGTGAAAAATGAGCGTTTCAGAGCGAGAGCAGCCTGTTTTTGCACTAAGCTGCATTTCACTGAAAAAAAGTCTTTCAAACAGGTTTACTAGCCTGAACTGGTTGAATTTGGATCTTCTTCATGGCAAAGGGGTTTTTACCTGGAATTTCATTCATTAAAGGTGAAAAGTGGATTATGTCAAAAATGAGCGTTTCAGAGCGATTGGAGGCTGTTTTAGCACTGTACAGTCGCCTAAGGCTGAAAAGTGGCTTATGTGAAAAATGAGCGTTTCAGAGCGAGAGCAGCCTGTTTTTGCACTAAGCTGCATTTCACTGAAAAAAGGTCTTTCAAACAGGTTTACTAGCCTGAACTGGTTGAATTTGGATCTTCTTCATGGCAAAGGAGTTTTTACCTGGAATTTCATTCATTAAAGGTGAAAAGTGGCTTATGTCAAAAATGAGCGTTTCAGAGCGATTGGAGGCTGTTTTAGCGCTGAAAAGTGGCTTATGTGAAAAATGAGCGTTTCAGAGCGAGAGCAGCCTGTTTTTGCACTAAGCTGCATTTCACTGAAAAAAGGTCTTTCAAACAGGTTTACTAGCCTGAACTGGTTGAATTTGGATCTTCTTCATGGCAAAGGAGTTTTTACCTGGAATTTCATTCATTAAAGGTGAAAAGTGGCTTATGTCAAAAATGAGCGTTTCAGAGCGATTGGAGGCTGTTTTAGCGCTGAAAAGTGGCTTATGTGAAAAATGAGCGTTTCAGAGCGAGAGCAGCCTGTTTTTGCACTAAGCTGCATTTCACTGAAAAAAGGTCTTTCAAACAGGTTTACTAGCCTGAACTGGTTGAATTTGGATCTTCTTCATGGCAAATGAGTTTTTACCTGGAATTTCATTCATTAAGGCTGAAAAGTGGCTTATGTGAAAAATGAGCGTTTCAGAGCGATTGGAGGCTGTTTTAGCGCTGAAAAGTGGCTTATGTGAAAAATGAGCGTTTCAGAGCGATTGGAGGCTGTTTTAGCACTGTACAGTCGCCTAAGGCTGAAAAGTGGCTTATGTGAAAAATGAGCGTTTCAGAGCGAGAGCAGCCTGTTTTTGCACTAAGCTGCATTTCACTGAAAAAAGGTCTTTCAAACAGGTTTACTAGCCTGAACTGGTTGAATTTGGATCTTCTTCATGGCAAATGAGTTTTTACCTGGAATTTAATTCATTAAGGCTGAAAAGTGGGTTATGTCAAAAATGAGCGTTTCAGAGCGATTGGAGGCTGTTTTAGCGCTGAAAAGTGGCTTATGTGAAAAATGAGCGTTTCAGAGCGAGAGCAGCCTGTTTTTGCACTAAGCTGCATTTCACTGAAAAAAGGTCTTTCAAACAGGTTTACTAGCCTGAACTGGTTGAATTTGGATCTTCTTCATGGCAAAGGGGTTTTTACCTGGAATTTCATTCATTAAAGGTGAAAAGTGGATTATGTCAAAAATGAGCGTTTCAGAGCGATTGGAGGCTGTTTTAGCACTGTACAGTCGCCTAAGGCTGAAAAGTGGCTTATGTGAAAAATGAGCGTTTCAGAGCGAGAGCAGCCTGTTTTTGCACTAAGCTGCATTTCACTGAAAAAAGGTCTTTCAAACAGGTTTACTAGCCTGAACTGGTTGAATTTGGATCTTCTTCATGGCAAAGGAGTTTTTACCTGGAATTTCATTCATTAAAGGTGAAAAGTGGATTATGTCAAAAATGAGCGTTTCAGAGCGATTGGAGGCTGTTTTAGCACTGTACAGTCGCCTAAGGCTGAAAAGTGGCTTATGTGAAAAATGAGCGTTTCAGAGCGAGAGCAGCCTGTTTTTGCACTAAGCTGCATTTCACTGAAAAAAGGTCTTTCAAACAGGTTTACTAGCCTGAACTGGTTGAATTTGGATCTTCTTCATGGCAAAGGGGTTTTTACCTGGAATTTCATTCATTAAAGGTGAAAAGTGGATTATGTCAAAAATGAGCGTTTCAGAGCGATTGGAGGCTGTTTTAGCACTGTACAGTCGCCTAAGGCTCAAAAGTGGCTTATGTGAAAAATGAGCGTTTCAGAGCGAGAGCAGCCTGTTTTTGCACTAAGCTGCATTTCACTGAAAAAAGGTCTTTCAAACAGGTTTACTAGCCTGAACTGGTTGAATTTGGATCTTCTTCATGGCAAAGGAGTTTTTACCTGGAATTTCATTCATTAAAGGTGAAAAGTGGCTTATGTCAAAAATGAGCGTTTCAGAGCGATTGGAGGCTGTTTTAGCACTGTACAGTCGCCTAAGGCTGAAAAGTGGCTTATGTGAAAAATGAGCGTTTCAGAGCGAGAGCAGCCTGTTTTTGCACTAAGCTGCATTTCACTGAAAAAAGGTCTTTCAAACAGGTTTACTAGCCTGAACTGGTTGAATTTGGATCTTCTTCATGGCAAAGGAGTTTTTACCTGGAATTTCATTCATTAAAGGTGAAAAGTGGCTTATGTCAAAAATGAGCGTTTCAGAGCGATTGGAGGCTGTTTTAGCGCTGAAAAGTGGCTTATGTGAAAAATGAGCGTTTCAGAGCGAGAGCAGCCTGTTTTTGCACTAAGCTGCATTTCACTGAAAAAAGGTCTTTCAAACAGGTTTACTAGCCTGAACTGGTTGAATTTGGATCTTCTTCATGGCAAAGGAGTTTTTACCTGGAATTTCATTCATTAAAGGTGAAAAGTGGCTTATGTCAAAAATGAGCGTTTCAGAGCGATTGGAGGCTGTTTTAGCACTGTACAGTCGCCTAAGGCTGAAAAGTGGCTTATGTGAAAAATGAGCGTTTCAGAGCGAGAGCAGACTGTTTTTGCACTAAGCTGCATTTCACTGAAAAAAAGTCTTTCAAACAGGTTTACTAGCCTGAACTGGTTGAATTTGGATCTTCTTCATGGCAAAGGAGTTTTTACCTGGAATTTCATTCATTAAAGGTGAAAAGTGGCTTATGTCAAAAATGAGCGTTTCAGAGCGATTGGAGGCTGTTTTAGCACTGTACAGTCGCCTAAGGCTGAAAAGTGGCTTATGTGAAAAATGAGCGTTTCAGAGCGAGAGCAGCCTGTTTTTGCACTAAGCTGCATTTCACTGAAAAAAGGTCTTTCAAACAGGTTTACTAGCCTGAACTGGTTGAATTTGGATCTTCTTCATGGCAAAGGAGTTTTTACCTGGAATTTAATTCATTAAAGGTGAAAAGTGGCTTATGTCAAAAATGAGCGTTTCAGAGCGATTGGAGGCTGTTTTAGCGCTGAAAAGTGGCTTATGTGAAAAATGAGCGTTTCAGAGCGATTGGAGGCTGTTTTAGCACTGTACAGTCGCCTAAGGCTGAAAAGTGGCTTATGTGAAAAATGAGCGTTTCAGAGCGAGAGCAGCCTGTTTTTGCACTAAGCTGCATTTCACTGAAAAAAGGTCTTTCAAACAGGTTTACTAGCCTGAACTGGTTGAATTTGGATCTTCTTCATGGCAAAGGGGTTTTTACCTGGAATTTCATTCATTAAAGGTGAAAAGTGGATTATGTCAAAAATGAGCGTTTCAGAGCGATTGGAGGCTGTTTTAGCACTGTACAGTCGCCTAAGGCTGAAAAGTGGCTTATGTGAAAAATGAGCGTTTCAGAGCGAGAGCAGCCTGTTTTTGCACTAAGCTGCATTTCACTGAAAAAAGGTCTTTCAAACAGGTTTACTAGCCTGAACTGGTTGAATTTGGATCTTCTTCATGGCAAAGGAGTTTTTACCTGGAATTTAATTCATTAAAGGTGAAAAGTGGCTTATGTCAAAAATGAGCGTTTCAGAGCGATTGGAGGCTGTTTTAGCGCTGAAAAGTGGCTTATGTGAAAAATGAGCGTTTCAGAGCGATTGGAGGCTGTTTTAGCACTGTACAGTCGCCTAAGGCTGAAAAGTGGCTTATGTGAAAAATGAGCGTTTCAGAGCGAGAGCAGCCTGTTTTTGCACTAAGCTGCATTTCACTGAAAAAAGGTCTTTCAAACAGGTTTACTAGCCTGAACTGGTTGAATTTGGATCTTCTTCATGGCAAAGGGGTTTTTACCTGGAATTTCATTCATTAAAGGTGAAAAGTGGATTATGTCAAAAATGAGCGTTTCAGAGCGATTGGAGGCTGTTTTAGCACTGTACAGTCGCCTAAGGCTGAAAAGTGGCTTATGTGAAAAATGAGCGTTTCAGAGCGAGAGCAGCCTGTTTTTGCACTAAGCTGCATTTCACTGAAAAAAGGTCTTTCAAACAGGTTTACTAGCCTGAACTGGTTGAATTTGGATCTTCTTCATGGCAAAGGAGTTTTTACCTGGAATTTCATTCATTAAAGGTGAAAAGTGGCTTATGTCAAAAATGAGCGTTTCAGAGCGATTGGAGGCTGTTTTAGCACTGTACAGTCGCCTAAGGCTGAAAAGTGGCTTATGTGAAAAATGAGCGTTTCAGAGCGAGAGCAGCCTGTTTTTGCACTAAGCTGCATTTCACTGAAAAAAAGTCTTTCAAACAGGTTTACTAGCCTGAACTGGTTGAATTTGGATCTTCTTCATGGCAAAGGAGTTTTTACCTGGAATTTCATTCATTAAAGGTGAAAAGTGGCTTATGTCAAAAATGAGCGTTTCAGAGCGATTGGAGGCTGTTTTAGCACTGTACAGTCGCCTAAGGCTGAAAAGTGGCTTATGTGAAAAATGAGCGTTTCAGAGCGAGAGCAGCCTGTTTTTGCACTAAGCTGCATTTCACTGAAAAAAGGTCTTTCAAACAGGTTTACTAGCCTGAACTGGTTGAATTTGGATCTTCTTCATGGCAAAGGAGTTTTTACCTGGAATTTAATTCATTAAAGGTGAAAAGTGGCTTATGTCAAAAATGAGCGTTTCAGAGCGATTGGAGGCTGTTTTAGCGCTGAAAAGTGGCTTATGTGAAAAATGAGCGTTTCAGAGCGATTGGAGGCTGTTTTAGCACTGTACAGTCGCCTAAGGCTGAAAAGTGGCTTATGTGAAAAATGAGCGTTTCAGAGCGAGAGCAGCCTGTTTTTGCACTAAGCTGCATTTCACTGAAAAAAGGTCTTTCAAACAGGTTTACTAGCCTGAACTGGTTGAATTTGGATCTTCTTCATGGCAAAGGAGTTTTTACCTGGAATTTAATTCATTAAAGGTGAAAAGTGGCTTATGTCAAAAATGAGCGTTTCAGAGCGATTGGAGGCTGTTTTAGCGCTGAAAAGTGGCTTATGTGAAAAATGAGCGTTTCAGAGCGATTGGAGGCTGTTTTAGCACTGTACAGTCGCCTAAGGCTGAAAAGTGGCTTATGTGAAAAATGAGCGTTTCAGAGCGAGAGCAGCCTGTTTTTGCACTAAGCTGCATTTCACTGAAAAAAGGTCTTTCAAACAGGTTTACTAGCCTGAACTGGTTGAATTTGGATCTTCTTCATGGCAAAGGGGTTTTTACCTGGAATTTCATTCATTAAAGGTGAAAAGTGGATTATGTCAAAAATGAGCGTTTCAGAGCGATTGGAGGCTGTTTTAGCACTGTACAGTCGCCTAAGGCTGAAAAGTGGCTTATGTGAAAAATGAGCGTTTCAGAGCGAGAGCAGCCTGTTTTTGCACTAAGCTGCATTTCACTGAAAAAAGGTCTTTCAAACAGGTTTACTAGCCTGAACTGGTTGAATTTGGATCTTCTTCATGGCAAAGGAGTTTTTACCTGGAATTTAATTCATTAAAGGTGAAAAGTGGCTTATGTCAAAAATGAGCGTTTCAGAGCGATTGGAGGCTGTTTTAGCGCTGAAAAGTGGCTTATGTGAAAAATGAGCGTTTCAGAGCGATTGGAGGCTGTTTTAGCACTGTACAGTCGCCTAAGGCTGAAAAGTGGCTTATGTGAAAAATGAGCGTTTCAGAGCGAGAGCAGCCTGTTTTTGCACTAAGCTGCATTTCACTGAAAAAAGGTCTTTCAAACAGGTTTACTAGCCTGAACTGGTTGAATTTGGATCTTCTTCATGGCAAAGGAGTTTTTACCTGGAATTTCATTCATTAAAGGTGAAAAGTGGCTTATGTCAAAAATGAGCGTTTCAGAGCGATTGGAGGCTGTTTTAGCACTGTACAGTCGCCTAAGGCTGAAAAGTGGCTTATGTGAAAAATGAGCGTTTCAGAGCGAGAGCAGCCTGTTTTTGCACTAAGCTGCATTTCACTGAAAAAAGGTCTTTCAAACAGGTTTACTAGCCTGAACTGGTTGAATTTGGATCTTCTTCATGGCAAAGGAGTTTTTACCTGGAATTTCATTCATTAAAGGTGAAAAGTGGCTTATGTCAAAAATGAGCGTTTCAGAGCGATTGGAGGCTGTTTTAGCACTGTACAGTCGCCTAAGGCTGAAAAGTGGCTTATGTGAAAAATGAGCGTTTCAGAGCGAGAGCAGCCTGTTTTTGCACTAAGCTGCATTTCACTGAAAAAAGGTCTTTCAAACAGGTTTACTAGCCTGAACTGGTTGAATTTGGATCTTCTTCATGGCAAAGGAGTTTTTACCTGGAATTTCATTCATTAAAGGTGAAAAGTGGGTTATGTCAAAAATGAGCGTTTCAGAGCGATTGGAGGCTGTTTTAGCGCTGAAAAGTGGCTTATGTGAAAAATGAGCGTTTCAGAGCGAGAGCAGCCTGTTTTTGCACTAAGCTGCATTTCACTGAAAAAAGGTCTTTCAAACAGGTTTACTAGCCTGAACTGGTTGAATTTGGATCTTCTTCATGGCAAAGGAGTTTTTACCTGGAATTTCATTCATTAAAGGTGAAAAGTGGCTTATGTCAAAAATGAGCGTTTCAGAGCGATTGGAGGCTGTTTTAGCGCTGAAAAGTGGCTTATGTGAAAAATGAGCGTTTCAGAGCGATTGGAGGCTGTTTTAGCACTGTACAGTCGCCTAAGGCTGAAAAGTGGCTTATGTGAAAAATGAGCGTTTCAGAGCGAGAGCAGCCTGTTTTTGCACTAAGCTGCATTTCACTGAAAAAAGGTCTTTCAAACAGGTTTACTAGCCTGAACTGGTTGAATTTGGATCTTCTTCATGGCAAATGAGTTTTTACCTGGAATTTAATTCATTAAGGCTGAAAAGTGGGTTATGTCAAAAATGAGCGTTTCAGAGCGATTGGAGGCTGTTTTAGCGCTGAAAAGTGGCTTATGTGAAAAATGAGCGTTTCAGAGCGAGAGCAGCCTGTTTTTGCACTAAGCTGCATTTCACTGAAAAAAGGTCTTTCAAACAGGTTTACTAGCCTGAACTGGTTGAATTTGGATCTTCTTCATGGCAAAGGAGTTTTTACCTGGAATTTCATTCATTAAAGGTGAAAAGTGGCTTATGTCAAAAATGAGCGTTTCAGAGCGATTGGAGGCTGTTTTAGCACTGTACAGTCGCCTAAGGCTGAAAAGTGGCTTATGTGAAAAATGAGCGTTTCAGAGCGAGAGCAGCCTGTTTTTGCACTAAGCTGCATTTCACTGAAAAAAAGTCTTTCAAACAGGTTTACTAGCCTGAACTGGTTGAATTTGGATCTTCTTCATGGCAAAGGAGTTTTTACCTGGAATTTCATTCATTAAAGGTGAAAAGTGGCTTATGTCAAAAATGAGCGTTTCAGAGCGATTGGAGGCTGTTTTAGCACTGTACAGTCGCCTAAGGCTGAAAAGTGGCTTATGTGAAAAATGAGCGTTTCAGAGCGAGAGCAGCCTGTTTTTGCACTAAGCTGCATTTCACTGAAAAAAGGTCTTTCAAACAGGTTTACTAGCCTGAACTGGTTGAATTTGGATCTTCTTCATGGCAAAGGAGTTTTTACCTGGAATTTAATTCATTAAAGGTGAAAAGTGGCTTATGTCAAAAATGAGCGTTTCAGAGCGATTGGAGGCTGTTTTAGCGCTGAAAAGTGGCTTATGTGAAAAATGAGCGTTTCAGAGCGATTGGAGGCTGTTTTAGCACTGTACAGTCGCCTAAGGCTGAAAAGTGGCTTATGTGAAAAATGAGCGTTTCAGAGCGAGAGCAGCCTGTTTTTGCACTAAGCTGCATTTCACTGAAAAAAGGTCTTTCAAACAGGTTTACTAGCCTGAACTGGTTGAATTTGGATCTTCTTCATGGCAAAGGAGTTTTTACCTGGAATTTCATTCATTAAAGGTGAAAAGTGGCTTATGTCAAAAATGAGCGTTTCAGAGCGATTGGAGGCTGTTTTAGCGCTGAAAAGTGGCTTATGTGAAAAATGAGCGTTTCAGAGCGATTGGAGGCTGTTTTAGCACTGTACAGTCGCCTAAGGCTGAAAAGTGGCTTATGTGAAAAATGAGCGTTTCAGAGCGAGAGCAGCCTGTTTTTGCACTAAGCTGCATTTCACTGAAAAAAGGTCTTTCAAACAGGTTTACTAGCCTGAACTGGTTGAATTTGGATCTTCTTCATGGCAAAGGGGTTTTTACCTGGAATTTCATTCATTAAAGGTGAAAAGTGGATTATGTCAAAAATGAGCGTTTCAGAGCGATTGGAGGCTGTTTTAGCACTGTACAGTCGCCTAAGGCTGAAAAGTGGCTTATGTGAAAAATGAGCGTTTCAGAGCGAGAGCAGCCTGTTTTTGCACTAAGCTGCATTTCACTGAAAAAAGGTCTTTCAAACAGGTTTACTAGCCTGAACTGGTTGAATTTGGATCTTCTTCATGGCAAAGGAGTTTTTACCTGGAATTTAATTCATTAAAGGTGAAAAGTGGCTTATGTCAAAAATGAGCGTTTCAGAGCGATTGGAGGCTGTTTTAGCGCTGAAAAGTGGCTTATGTGAAAAATGAGCGTTTCAGAGCGATTGGAGGCTGTTTTAGCACTGTACAGTCGCCTAAGGCTGAAAAGTGGCTTATGTGAAAAATGAGCGTTTCAGAGCGAGAGCAGCCTGTTTTTGCACTAAGCTGCATTTCACTGAAAAAAGGTCTTTCAAACAGGTTTACTAGCCTGAACTGGTTGAATTTGGATCTTCTTCATGGCAAAGGAGTTTTTACCTGGAATTTCATTCATTAAAGGTGAAAAGTGGCTTATGTCAAAAATGAGCGTTTCAGAGCGATTGGAGGCTGTTTTAGCACTGTACAGTCGCCTAAGGCTGAAAAGTGGCTTATGTGAAAAATGAGCGTTTCAGAGCGAGAGCAGCCTGTTTTTGCACTAAGCTGCATTTCACTGAAAAAAGGTCTTTCAAACAGGTTTACTAGCCTGAACTGGTTGAATTTGGATCTTCTTCATGGCAAAGGAGTTTTTACCTGGAATTTCATTCATTAAAGGTGAAAAGTGGCTTATGTCAAAAATGAGCGTTTCAGAGCGATTGGAGGCTGTTTTAGCACTGTACAGTCGCCTAAGGCTGAAAAGTGGCTTATGTGAAAAATGAGCGTTTCAGAGCGAGAGCAGCCTGTTTTTGCACTAAGCTGCATTTCACTGAAAAAAGGTCTTTCAAACAGGTTTACTAGCCTGAACTGGTTGAATTTGGATCTTCTTCATGGCAAAGGAGTTTTTACCTGGAATTTCATTCATTAAAGGTGAAAAGTGGGTTATGTCAAAAATGAGCGTTTCAGAGCGATTGGAGGCTGTTTTAGCACTGTACAGTCGCCTAAGGCTGAAAAGTGGCTTATGTGAAAAATGAGCGTTTCAGAGCGAGAGCAGCCTGTTTTTGCACTAAGCTGCATTTCACTGAAAAAAGGTCTTTCAAACAGGTTTACTAGCCTGAACTGGTTGAATTTGGATCTTCTTCATGGCAAAGGAGTTTTTACCTGGAATTTAATTCATTAAAGGTGAAAAGTGGCTTATGTCAAAAATGAGCGTTTCAGAGCGATTGGAGGCTGTTTTAGCGCTGAAAAGTGGCTTATGTGAAAAATGAGCGTTTCAGAGCGATTGGAGGCTGTTTTAGCACTGTACAGTCGCCTAAGGCTGAAAAGTGGCTTATGTGAAAAATGAGCGTTTCAGAGCGAGAGCAGCCTGTTTTTGCACTAAGCTGCATTTCACTGAAAAAAGGTCTTTCAAACAGGTTTACTAGCCTGAACTGGTTGAATTTGGATCTTCTTCATGGCAAAGGAGTTTTTACCTGGAATTTAATTCATTAAAGGTGAAAAGTGGCTTATGTCAAAAATGAGCGTTTCAGAGCGATTGGAGGCTGTTTTAGCGCTGAAAAGTGGCTTATGTGAAAAATGAGCGTTTCAGAGCGATTGGAGGCTGTTTTAGCACTGTACAGTCGCCTAAGGCTGAAAAGTGGCTTATGTGAAAAATGAGCGTTTCAGAGCGAGAGCAGCCTGTTTTTGCACTAAGCTGCATTTCACTGAAAAAAGGTCTTTCAAACAGGTTTACTAGCCTGAACTGGTTGAATTTGGATCTTCTTCATGGCAAAGGGGTTTTTACCTGGAATTTCATTCATTAAAGGTGAAAAGTGGATTATGTCAAAAATGAGCGTTTCAGAGCGATTGGAGGCTGTTTTAGCACTGTACAGTCGCCTAAGGCTGAAAAGTGGCTTATGTGAAAAATGAGCGTTTCAGAGCGAGAGCAGCCTGTTTTTGCACTAAGCTGCATTTCACTGAAAAAAGGTCTTTCAAACAGGTTTACTAGCCTGAACTGGTTGAATTTGGATCTTCTTCATGGCAAAGGAGTTTTTACCTGGAATTTAATTCATTAAAGGTGAAAAGTGGCTTATGTCAAAAATGAGCGTTTCAGAGCGATTGGAGGCTGTTTTAGCGCTGAAAAGTGGCTTATGTGAAAAATGAGCGTTTCAGAGCGATTGGAGGCTGTTTTAGCACTGTACAGTCGCCTAAGGCTGAAAAGTGGCTTATGTGAAAAATGAGCGTTTCAGAGCGAGAGCAGCCTGTTTTTGCACTAAGCTGCATTTCACTGAAAAAAGGTCTTTCAAACAGGTTTACTAGCCTGAACTGGTTGAATTTGGATCTTCTTCATGGCAAAGGAGTTTTTACCTGGAATTTCATTCATTAAAGGTGAAAAGTGGCTTATGTCAAAAATGAGCGTTTCAGAGCGATTGGAGGCTGTTTTAGCACTGTACAGTCGCCTAAGGCTGAAAAGTGGCTTATGTGAAAAATGAGCGTTTCAGAGCGAGAGCAGCCTGTTTTTGCACTAAGCTGCATTTCACTGAAAAAAGGTCTTTCAAACAGGTTTACTAGCCTGAACTGGTTGAATTTGGATCTTCTTCATGGCAAAGGAGTTTTTACCTGGAATTTCATTCATTAAAGGTGAAAAGTGGCTTATGTCAAAAATGAGCGTTTCAGAGCGATTGGAGGCTGTTTTAGCACTGTACAGTCGCCTAAGGCTGAAAAGTGGCTTATGTGAAAAATGAGCGTTTCAGAGCGAGAGCAGCCTGTTTTTGCACTAAGCTGCATTTCACTGAAAAAAGGTCTTTCAAACAGGTTTACTAGCCTGAACTGGTTGAATTTGGATCTTCTTCATGGCAAAGGAGTTTTTACCTGGAATTTCATTCATTAAAGGTGAAAAGTGGGTTATGTCAAAAATGAGCGTTTCAGAGCGATTGGAGGCTGTTTTAGCGCTGAAAAGTGGCTTATGTGAAAAATGAGCGTTTCAGAGCGAGAGCAGCCTGTTTTTGCACTAAGCTGCATTTCACTGAAAAAAGGTCTTTCAAACAGGTTTACTAGCCTGAACTGGTTGAATTTGGATCTTCTTCATGGCAAAGGAGTTTTTACCTGGAATTTCATTCATTAAAGGTGAAAAGTGGCTTATGTCAAAAATGAGCGTTTCAGAGCGATTGGAGGCTGTTTTAGCGCTGAAAAGTGGCTTATGTGAAAAATGAGCGTTTCAGAGCGATTGGAGGCTGTTTTAGCACTGTACAGTCGCCTAAGGCTGAAAAGTGGCTTATGTGAAAAATGAGCGTTTCAGAGCGAGAGCAGCCTGTTTTTGCACTAAGCTGCATTTCACTGAAAAAAGGTCTTTCAAACAGGTTTACTAGCCTGAACTGGTTGAATTTGGATCTTCTTCATGGCAAATGAGTTTTTACCTGGAATTTAATTCATTAAGGCTGAAAAGTGGGTTATGTCAAAAATGAGCGTTTCAGAGCGATTGGAGGCTGTTTTAGCGCTGAAAAGTGGCTTATGTGAAAAATGAGCGTTTCAGAGCGAGAGCAGCCTGTTTTTGCACTAAGCTGCATTTCACTGAAAAAAGGTCTTTCAAACAGGTTTACTAGCCTGAACTGGTTGAATTTGGATCTTCTTCATGGCAAAGGAGTTTTTACCTGGAATTTCATTCATTAAAGGTGAAAAGTGGCTTATGTCAAAAATGAGCGTTTCAGAGCGATTGGAGGCTGTTTTAGCACTGTACAGTCGCCTAAGGCTGAAAAGTGGCTTATGTGAAAAATGAGCGTTTCAGAGCGAGAGCAGCCTGTTTTTGCACTAAGCTGCATTTCACTGAAAAAAAGTCTTTCAAACAGGTTTACTAGCCTGAACTGGTTGAATTTGGATCTTCTTCATGGCAAAGGAGTTTTTACCTGGAATTTCATTCATTAAAGGTGAAAAGTGGCTTATGTCAAAAATGAGCGTTTCAGAGCGATTGGAGGCTGTTTTAGCACTGTACAGTCGCCTAAGGCTGAAAAGTGGCTTATGTGAAAAATGAGCGTTTCAGAGCGAGAGCAGCCTGTTTTTGCACTAAGCTGCATTTCACTGAAAAAAGGTCTTTCAAACAGGTTTACTAGCCTGAACTGGTTGAATTTGGATCTTCTTCATGGCAAAGGAGTTTTTACCTGGAATTTAATTCATTAAAGGTGAAAAGTGGCTTATGTCAAAAATGAGCGTTTCAGAGCGATTGGAGGCTGTTTTAGCGCTGAAAAGTGGCTTATGTGAAAAATGAGCGTTTCAGAGCGATTGGAGGCTGTTTTAGCACTGTACAGTCGCCTAAGGCTGAAAAGTGGCTTATCTGAAAAATGAGCGTTTCAGAGCGAGAGCAGCCTGTTTTTGCACTAAGCTGCATTTCACTGAAAAAAGGTCTTTCAAACAGGTTTACTAGCCTGAACTGGTTGAATTTGGATCTTCTTCATGGCAAAGGAGTTTTTACCTGGAATTTCATTCATTAAAGGTGAAAAGTGGCTTATGTGAAAAATGAGCGTTTCAGAGCGATTGGAGGCTGTTTTAGCGCTGAAAAGTGGCTTATGTGAAAAATGAGCGTTTCAGAGCGATTGGAGGCTGTTTTAGCACTGTACAGTCGCCTAAGGCTGAAAAGTGGCTTATGTGAAAAATGAGCGTTTCAGAGCGAGAGCAGCCTGTTTTTGCACTAAGCTGCATTTCACTGAAAAAAGGTCTTTCAAACAGGTTTACTAGCCTGAACTGGTTGAATTTGGATCTTCTTCATGGCAAAGGAGTTTTTACCTGGAATTTAATTCATTAAAGGTGAAAAGTGGCTTATGTCAAAAATGAGCGTTTCAGAGCGATTGGAGGCTGTTTTAGCGCTGAAAAGTGGCTTATGTGAAAAATGAGCGTTTCAGAGCGATTGGAGGCTGTTTTAGCACTGTACAGTCGCCTAAGGCTGAAAAGTGGCTTATGTGAAAAATGAGCGTTTCAGAGCGAGAGCAGCCTGTTTTTGCACTAAGCTGCATTTCACTGAAAAAAGGTCTTTCAAACAGGTTTACTAGCCTGAACTGGTTGAATTTGGATCTTCTTCATGGCAAAGGAGTTTTTACCTGGAATTTAATTCATTAAAGGTGAAAAGTGGCTTATGTCAAAAATGAGCGTTTCAGAGCGATTGGAGGCTGTTTTAGCGCTGAAAAGTGGCTTATGTGAAAAATGAGCGTTTCAGAGCGATTGGAGGCTGTTTTAGCACTGTACAGTCGCCTAAGGCTGAAAAGTGGCTTATGTGAAAAATGAGCGTTTCAGAGCGAGAGCAGCCTGTTTTTGCACTAAGCTGCATTTCACTGAAAAAAGGTCTTTCAAACAGGTTTACTAGCCTGAACTGGTTGAATTTGGATCTTCTTCATGGCAAAGGGGTTTTTACCTGGAATTTCATTCATTAAAGGTGAAAAGTGGATTATGTCAAAAATGAGCGTTTCAGAGCGATTGGAGGCTGTTTTAGCACTGTACAGTCGCCTAAGGCTGAAAAGTGGCTTATGTGAAAAATGAGCGTTTCAGAGCGAGAGCAGCCTGTTTTTGCACTAAGCTGCATTTCACTGAAAAAAGGTCTTTCAAACAGGTTTACTAGCCTGAACTGGTTGAATTTGGATCTTCTTCATGGCAAAGGAGTTTTTACCTGGAATTTAATTCATTAAAGGTGAAAAGTGGCTTATGTCAAAAATGAGCGTTTCAGAGCGATTGGAGGCTGTTTTAGCGCTGAAAAGTGGCTTATGTGAAAAATGAGCGTTTCAGAGCGATTGGAGGCTGTTTTAGCACTGTACAGTCGCCTAAGGCTGAAAAGTGGCTTATGTGAAAAATGAGCGTTTCAGAGCGAGAGCAGCCTGTTTTTGCACTAAGCTGCATTTCACTGAAAAAAGGTCTTTCAAACAGGTTTACTAGCCTGAACTGGTTGAATTTGGATCTTCTTCATGGCAAAGGAGTTTTTACCTGGAATTTCATTCATTAAAGGTGAAAAGTGGCTTATGTCAAAAATGAGCGTTTCAGAGCGATTGGAGGCTGTTTTAGCACTGTACAGTCGCCTAAGGCTGAAAAGTGGCTTATGTGAAAAATGAGCGTTTCAGAGCGAGAGCAGCCTGTTTTTGCACTAAGCTGCATTTCACTGAAAAAAGGTCTTTCAAACAGGTTTACTAGCCTGAACTGGTTGAATTTGGATCTTCTTCATGGCAAAGGAGTTTTTACCTGGAATTTCATTCATTAAAGGTGAAAAGTGGCTTATGTCAAAAATGAGCGTTTCAGAGCGATTGGAGGCTGTTTTAGCACTGTACAGTCGCCTAAGGCTGAAAAGTGGCTTATGTGAAAAATGAGCGTTTCAGAGCGAGAGCAGCCTGTTTTTGCACTAAGCTGCATTTCACTGAAAAAAGGTCTTTCAAACAGGTTTACTAGCCTGAACTGGTTGAATTTGGATCTTCTTCATGGCAAAGGAGTTTTTACCTGGAATTTCATTCATTAAAGGTGAAAAGTGGGTTATGTCAAAAATGAGCGTTTCAGAGCGATTGGAGGCTGTTTTAGCGCTGAAAAGTGGCTTATGTGAAAAATGAGCGTTTCAGAGCGAGAGCAGCCTGTTTTTGCACTAAGCTGCATTTCACTGAAAAAAGGTCTTTCAAACAGGTTTACTAGCCTGAACTGGTTGAATTTGGATCTTCTTCATGGCAAAGGAGTTTTTACCTGGAATTTCATTCATTAAAGGTGAAAAGTGGCTTATGTCAAAAATGAGCGTTTCAGAGCGATTGGAGGCTGTTTTAGCGCTGAAAAGTGGCTTATGTGAAAAATGAGCGTTTCAGAGCGATTGGAGGCTGTTTTAGCACTGTACAGTCGCCTAAGGCTGAAAAGTGGCTTATGTGAAAAATGAGCGTTTCAGAGCGAGAGCAGCCTGTTTTTGCACTAAGCTGCATTTCACTGAAAAAAGGTCTTTCAAACAGGTTTACTAGCCTGAACTGGTTGAATTTGGATCTTCTTCATGGCAAATGAGTTTTTACCTGGAATTTAATTCATTAAGGCTGAAAAGTGGGTTATGTCAAAAATGAGCGTTTCAGAGCGATTGGAGGCTGTTTTAGCGCTGAAAAGTGGCTTATGTGAAAAATGAGCGTTTCAGAGCGAGAGCAGCCTGTTTTTGCACTAAGCTGCATTTCACTGAAAAAAGGTCTTTCAAACAGGTTTACTAGCCTGAACTGGTTGAATTTGGATCTTCTTCATGGCAAAGGAGTTTTTACCTGGAATTTCATTCATTAAAGGTGAAAAGTGGCTTATGTCAAAAATGAGCGTTTCAGAGCGATTGGAGGCTGTTTTAGCACTGTACAGTCGCCTAAGGCTGAAAAGTGGCTTATGTGAAAAATGAGCGTTTCAGAGCGAGAGCAGCCTGTTTTTGCACTAAGCTGCATTTCACTGAAAAAAAGTCTTTCAAACAGGTTTACTAGCCTGAACTGGTTGAATTTGGATCTTCTTCATGGCAAAGGAGTTTTTACCTGGAATTTCATTCATTAAAGGTGAAAAGTGGCTTATGTCAAAAATGAGCGTTTCAGAGCGATTGGAGGCTGTTTTAGCACTGTACAGTCGCCTAAGGCTGAAAAGTGGCTTATGTGAAAAATGAGCGTTTCAGAGCGAGAGCAGCCTGTTTTTGCACTAAGCTGCATTTCACTGAAAAAAGGTCTTTCAAACAGGTTTACTAGCCTGAACTGGTTGAATTTGGATCTTCTTCATGGCAAAGGAGTTTTTACCTGGAATTTAATTCATTAAAGGTGAAAAGTGGCTTATGTCAAAAATGAGCGTTTCAGAGCGATTGGAGGCTGTTTTAGCGCTGAAAAGTGGCTTATGTGAAAAATGAGCGTTTCAGAGCGATTGGAGGCTGTTTTAGCACTGTACAGTCGCCTAAGGCTGAAAAGTGGCTTATCTGAAAAATGAGCGTTTCAGAGCGAGAGCAGCCTGTTTTTGCACTAAGCTGCATTTCACTGAAAAAAGGTCTTTCAAACAGGTTTACTAGCCTGAACTGGTTGAATTTGGATCTTCTTCATGGCAAAGGAGTTTTTACCTGGAATTTCATTCATTAAAGGTGAAAAGTGGCTTATGTCAAAAATGAGCGTTTCAGAGCGATTGGAGGCTGTTTTAGCGCTGAAAAGTGGCTTATGTGAAAAATGAGCGTTTCAGAGCGATTGGAGGCTGTTTTAGCACTGTACAGTCGCCTAAGGCTGAAAAGTGGCTTATGTGAAAAATGAGCGTTTCAGAGCGAGAGCAGCCTGTTTTTGCACTAAGCTGCATTTCACTGAAAAAAGGTCTTTCAAACAGGTTTACTAGCCTGAACTGGTTGAATTTGGATCTTCTTCATGGCAAAGGGGTTTTTACCTGGAATTTCATTCATTAAAGGTGAAAAGTGGATTATGTCAAAAATGAGCGTTTCAGAGCGATTGGAGGCTGTTTTAGCACTGTACAGTCGCCTAAGGCTGAAAA
Organism: Pagrus pagrus; assembly: GCF_965226575.1. NCBI lineage: Eukaryota > Metazoa > Chordata > Actinopteri > Spariformes > Sparidae > Pagrus > Pagrus pagrus. Next base: position 45,388 of record NW_028175233.1, on the reverse strand, counting down.
GTGGCTTATGTGAAAAATGAGCGTTTCAGAGCGAGAGCAGCCTGTTTTTGCACTAAGCTGCATTTCACTGAAAAAAGGTCTTTCAAACAGGTTTACTAGCCTGAACTGGTTGAATTTGGATCTTCTTCATGGCAAAGGAGTTTTTACCTGGAATTTAATTCATTAAAGGTGAAAAGTGGCTTATGTCAAAAATGAGCGTTTCAGAGCGATTGGAGGCTGTTTTAGCGCTGAAAAGTGGCTTATGTGAAAAATGAGCGTTTCAGAGCGATTGGAGGCTGTTTTAGCACTGTACAGTCGCCTAAGGCTGAAAAGTGGCTTATGTGAAAAATGAGCGTTTCAGAGCGAGAGCAGCCTGTTTTTGCACTAAGCTGCATTTCACTGAAAAAAGGTCTTTCAAACAGGTTTACTAGCCTGAACTGGTTGAATTTGGATCTTCTTCATGGCAAAGGAGTTTTTACCTGGAATTTCATTCATTAAAGGTGAAAAGTGGCTTATGTCAAAAATGAGCGTTTCAGAGCGATTGGAGGCTGTTTTAGCACTGTACAGTCGCCTAAGGCTGAAAAGTGGCTTATGTGAAAAATGAGCGTTTCAGAGCGAGAGCAGCCTGTTTTTGCACTAAGCTGCATTTCACTGAAAAAAGGTCTTTCAAACAGGTTTACTAGCCTGAACTGGTTGAATTTGGATCTTCTTCATGGCAAAGGAGTTTTTACCTGGAATTTCATTCATTAAAGGTGAAAAGTGGCTTATGTCAAAAATGAGCGTTTCAGAGCGATTGGAGGCTGTTTTAGCACTGTACAGTCGCCTAAGGCTGAAAAGTGGCTTATGTGAAAAATGAGCGTTTCAGAGCGAGAGCAGCCTGTTTTTGCACTAAGCTGCATTTCACTGAAAAAAGGTCTTTCAAACAGGTTTACTAGCCTGAACTGGTTGAATTTGGATCTTCTTCATGGCAAAGGAGTTTTTACCTGGAATTTCATTCATTAAAGGTGAAAAGTGGGTTATGTCAAAAATGAGCGTTTCAGAGCGATTGGAGGCTGTTTTAGCGCTGAAAAGTGGCTTATGTGAAAAATGAGCGTTTCAGAGCGAGAGCAGCCTGTTTTTGCACTAAGCTGCATTTCACTGAAAAAAGGTCTTTCAAACAGGTTTACTAGCCTGAACTGGTTGAATTTGGATCTTCTTCATGGCAAAGGAGTTTTTACCTGGAATTTCATTCATTAAAGGTGAAAAGTGGCTTATGTCAAAAATGAGCGTTTCAGAGCGATTGGAGGCTGTTTTAGCGCTGAAAAGTGGCTTATGTGAAAAATGAGCGTTTCAGAGCGATTGGAGGCTGTTTTAGCACTGTACAGTCGCCTAAGGCTGAAAAGTGGCTTATGTGAAAAATGAGCGTTTCAGAGCGAGAGCAGCCTGTTTTTGCACTAAGCTGCATTTCACTGAAAAAAGGTCTTTCAAACAGGTTTACTAGCCTGAACTGGTTGAATTTGGATCTTCTTCATGGCAAAGGGGTTTTTACCTGGAATTTCATTCATTAAAGGTGAAAAGTGGATTATGTCAAAAATGAGCGTTTCAGAGCGATTGGAGGCTGTTTTAGCACTGTACAGTCGCCTAAGGCTGAAAAGTGGCTTATGTGAAAAATGAGCGTTTCAGAGCGAGAGCAGCCTGTTTTTGCACTAAGCTGCATTTCACTGAAAAAAGGTCTTTCAAACAGGTTTACTAGCCTGAACTGGTTGAATTTGGATCTTCTTCATGGCAAAGGAGTTTTTACCTGGAATTTCATTCATTAAAGGTGAAAAGTGGCTTATGTCAAAAATGAGCGTTTCAGAGCGATTGGAGGCTGTTTTAGCACTGTACAGTCGCCTAAGGCTGAAAAGTGGCTTATGTGAAAAATGAGCGTTTCAGAGCGAGAGCAGCCTGTTTTTGCACTAAGCTGCATTTCACTGAAAAAAGGTCTTTCAAACAGGTTTACTAGCCTGAACTGGTTGAATTTGGATCTTCTTCATGGCAAAGGAGTTTTTACCTGGAATTTCATTCATTAAAGGTGAAAAGTGGGTTATGTCAAAAATGAGCGTTTCAGAGCGATTGGAGGCTGTTTTAGCGCTGAAAAGTGGCTTATGTGAAAAATGAGCGTTTCAGAGCGAGAGCAGCCTGTTTTTGCACTAAGCTGCATTTCACTGAAAAAAGGTCTTTCAAACAGGTTTACTAGCCTGAACTGGTTGAATTTGGATCTTCTTCATGGCAAAGGAGTTTTTACCTGGAATTTCATTCATTAAAGGTGAAAAGTGGCTTATGTCAAAAATGAGCGTTTCAGAGCGATTGGAGGCTGTTTTAGCGCTGAAAAGTGGCTTATGTGAAAAATGAGCGTTTCAGAGCGATTGGAGGCTGTTTTAGCACTGTACAGTCGCCTAAGGCTGAAAAGTGGCTTATGTGAAAAATGAGCGTTTCAGAGCGAGAGCAGCCTGTTTTTGCACTAAGCTGCATTTCACTGAAAAAAGGTCTTTCAAACAGGTTTACTAGCCTGAACTGGTTGAATTTGGATCTTCTTCATGGCAAATGAGTTTTTACCTGGAATTTAATTCATTAAGGCTGAAAAGTGGGTTATGTCAAAAATGAGCGTTTCAGAGCGATTGGAGGCTGTTTTAGCGCTGAAAAGTGGCTTATGTGAAAAATGAGCGTTTCAGAGCGAGAGCAGCCTGTTTTTGCACTAAGCTGCATTTCACTGAAAAAAGGTCTTTCAAACAGGTTTACTAGCCTGAACTGGTTGAATTTGGATCTTCTTCATGGCAAAGGAGTTTTTACCTGGAATTTCATTCATTAAAGGTGAAAAGTGGCTTATGTCAAAAATGAGCGTTTCAGAGCGATTGGAGGCTGTTTTAGCGCTGAAAAGTGGCTTATGTGAAAAATGAGCGTTTCAGAGCGATTGGAGGCTGTTTTAGCACTGTACAGTCGCCTAAGGCTGAAAAGTGGCTTATGTGAAAAATGAGCGTTTCAGAGCGAGAGCAGCCTGTTTTTGCACTAAGCTGCATTTCACTGAAAAAAGGTCTTTCAAACAGGTTTACTAGCCTGAACTGGTTGAATTTGGATCTTCTTCATGGCAAAGGGGTTTTTACCTGGAATTTCATTCATTAAAGGTGAAAAGTGGATTATGTCAAAAATGAGCGTTTCAGAGCGATTGGAGGCTGTTTTAGCACTGTACAGTCGCCTAAGGCTGAAAAGTGGCTTATGTGAAAAATGAGCGTTTCAGAGCGAGAGCAGCCTGTTTTTGCACTAAGCTGCATTTCACTGAAAAAAGGTCTTTCAAACAGGTTTACTAGCCTGAACTGGTTGAATTTGGATCTTCTTCATGGCAAAGGAGTTTTTACCTGGAATTTCATTCATTAAAGGTGAAAAGTGGCTTATGTCAAAAATGAGCGTTTCAGAGCGATTGGAGGCTGTTTTAGCACTGTACAGTCGCCTAAGGCTGAAAAGTGGCTTATGTGAAAAATGAGCGTTTCAGAGCGAGAGCAGCCTGTTTTTGCACTAAGCTGCATTTCACTGAAAAAAGGTCTTTCAAACAGGTTTACTAGCCTGAACTGGTTGAATTTGGATCTTCTTCATGGCAAAGGAGTTTTTACCTGGAATTTCATTCATTAAAGGTGAAAAGTGGGTTATGTCAAAAATGAGCGTTTCAGAGCGATTGGAGGCTGTTTTAGCGCTGAAAAGTGGCTTATGTGAAAAATGAGCGTTTCAGAGCGAGAGCAGCCTGTTTTTGCACTAAGCTGCATTTCACTGAAAAAAGGTCTTTCAAACAGGTTTACTAGCCTGAACTGGTTGAATTTGGATCTTCTTCATGGCAAAGGAGTTTTTACCTGGAATTTCATTCATTAAAGGTGAAAAGTGGCTTATGTCAAAAATGAGCGTTTCAGAGCGATTGGAGGCTGTTTTAGCGCTGAAAAGTGGCTTATGTGAAAAATGAGCGTTTCAGAGCGATTGGAGGCTGTTTTAGCACTGTACAGTCGCCTAAGGCTGAAAAGTGGCTTATGTGAAAAATGAGCGTTTCAGAGCGAGAGCAGCCTGTTTTTGCACTAAGCTGCATTTCACTGAAAAAAGGTCTTTCAAACAGGTTTACTAGCCTGAACTGGTTGAATTTGGATCTTCTTCATGGCAAATGAGTTTTTACCTGGAATTTAATTCATTAAGGCTGAAAAGTGGGTTATGTCAAAAATGAGCGTTTCAGAGCGATTGGAGGCTGTTTTAGCGCTGAAAAGTGGCTTATGTGAAAAATGAGCGTTTCAGAGCGAGAGCAGCCTGTTTTTGCACTAAGCTGCATTTCACTGAAAAAAGGTCTTTCAAACAGGTTTACTAGCCTGAACTGGTTGAATTTGGATCTTCTTCATGGCAAAGGAGTTTTTACCTGGAATTTCATTCATTAAAGGTGAAAAGTGGCTTATGTCAAAAATGAGCGTTTCAGAGCGATTGGAGGCTGTTTTAGCACTGTACAGTCGCCTAAGGCTGAAAAGTGGCTTATGTGAAAAATGAGCGTTTCAGAGCGAGAGCAGCCTGTTTTTGCACTAAGCTGCATTTCACTGAAAAAAGGTCTTTCAAACAGGTTTACTAGCCTGAACTGGTTGAATTTGGATCTTCTTCATGGCAAAGGAGTTTTTACCTGGAATTTCATTCATTAAAGGTGAAAAGTGGATTATGTCAAAAATGAGCGTTTCAGAGCGATTGGAGGCTGTTTTAGCACTGTACAGTCGCCTAAGGCTGAAAAGTGGCTTATGTGAAAAATGAGCGTTTCAGAGCGAGAGCAGCCTGTTTTTGCACTAAGCTGCATTTCACTGAAAAAAGGTCTTTCAAACAGGTTTACTAGCCTGAACTGGTTGAATTTGGATCTTCTTCATGGCAAAGGAGTTTTTACCTGGAATTTCATTCATTAAAGGTGAAAAGTGGCTTATGTCAAAAATGAGCGTTTCAGAGCGATTGGAGGCTGTTTTAGCGCTGAAAAGTGGCTTATGTGAAAAATGAGCGTTTCAGAGCGAGAGCAGCCTGTTTTTGCACTAAGCTGCATTTCACTGAAAAAAGGTCTTTCAAACAGGTTTACTAGCCTGAACTGGTTGAATTTTGATCTTCTTCATGGCAAAGGAGTTTTTACCTGGAATTTCATTCATTAAAGGTGAAAAGTGGGTTATGTCAAAAATGAGCGTTTCAGAGCGATTGGAGGCTGTTTTAGCGCTGAAAAGTGGCTTATGTGAAAAATGAGCGTTTCAGAGCGATTGGAGGCTGTTTTAGCACTGTACAGTCGCCTAAGGCTGAAAAGTGGCTTATGTGAAAAATGAGCGTTTCAGAGCGAGAGCAGCCTGTTTTTGCACTAAGCTGCATTTCACTGAAAAAAGGTCTTTCAAACAGGTTTACTAGCCTGAACTGGTTGAATTTGGATCTTCTTCATGGCAAAGGAGTTTTTACCTGGAATTTCATTCATTAAAGGTGAAAAGTGGATTATGTCAAAAATGAGCGTTTCAGAGCGATTGGAGGCTGTTTTAGCACTGTACAGTCGCCTAAGGCTGAAAAGTGGCTTATGTGAAAAATGAGCGTTTCAGAGCGAGAGCAGCCTGTTTTTGCACTAAGCTGCATTTCACTGAAAAAAGGTCTTTCAAACAGGTTTACTAGCCTGAACTGGTTGAATTTGGATCTTCTTCATGGCAAAGGAGTTTTTACCTGGAATTTCATTCATTAAAGGTGAAAAGTGGCTTATGTCAAAAATGAGCGTTTCAGAGCAATTGGAGGCTGTTTTAGCGCTGAAAAGTGGCTTATGTGAAAAATGAGCGTTTCAGAGCGAGAGCAGCCTGTTTTTGCACTAAGCTGCATTTCACTGAAAAAAGGTCTTTCAAACAGGTTTACTAGCCTGAACTGGTTGAATTTGGATCTTCTTCATGGCAAAGGAGTTTTTACCTGGAATTTCATTCATTAAAGGTGAAAAGTGGCTTATGTCAAAAATGAGCGTTTCAGAGCGATTGGAGGCTGTTTTAGCACTGTACAGTCGCCTAAGGCTGAAAAGTGGCTTATGTGAAAAATGAGCGTTTCAGAGCGAGAGCAGCCTGTTTTTGCACTAAGCTGCATTTCACTGAAAAAAGGTCTTTCAAACAGGTTTACTAGCCTGAACTGGTTGAATTTGGATCTTCTTCATGGCAAAGGAGTTTTTACCTGGAATTTCATTCATTAAAGGTGAAAAGTGGCTTATGTCAAAAATGAGCGTTTCAGAGCGATTGGAGGCTGTTTTAGCGCTGAAAAGTGGCTTATGTGAAAAATGAGCGTTTCAGAGCGAGAGCAGCCTGTTTTTGCACTAAGCTGCATTTCACTGAAAAAAGGTCTTTCAAACAGGTTTACTAGCCTGAACTGGTTGAATTTGGATCTTCTTCATGGCAAATGAGTTTTTACCTGGAATTTAATTCATTAAGGCTGAAAAGTGGGTTATGTCAAAAATGAGCGTTTCAGAGCGATTGGAGGCTGTTTTAGCGCTGAAAAGTGGCTTATGTGAAAAATGAGCGTTTCAGAGCGAGAGCAGCCTGTTTTTGCACTAAGCTGCATTTCACTGAAAAAAGGTCTTTCAAACAGGTTTACTAGCCTGAACTGGTTGAATTTGGATCTTCTTCATGGCAAAGGAGTTTTTACCTGGAATTTCATTCATTAAAGGTGAAAAGTGGCTTATGTCAAAAATGAGCGTTTCAGAGCGATTGGAGGCTGTTTTAGCACTGTACAGTCGCCTAAGGCTCAAAAGTGGCTTATGTGAAAAATGAGCGTTTCAGAGCGAGAGCAGCCTGTTTTTGCACTAAGCTGCATTTCACTGAAAAAAGGTCTTTCAAACAGGTTTACTAGCCTGAACTGGTTGAATTTGGATCTTCTTCATGGCAAAGGAGTTTTTACCTGGAATTTCATTCATTAAAGGTGAAAAGTGGCTTATGTCAAAAATGAGCGTTTCAGAGCGATTGGAGGCTGTTTTAGCGCTGAAAAGTGGCTTATGTGAAAAATGAGCGTTTCAGAGCGAGAGCAGCCTGTTTTTGCACTAAGCTGCATTTCACTGAAAAAAGGTCTTTCAAACAGGTTTACTAGCCTGAACTGGTTGAATTTGGATCTTCTTCATGGCAAAGGAGTTTTTACCTGGAATTTCATTCATTAAAGGTGAAAAGTGGCTTATGTCAAAAATGAGCGTTTCAGAGCGATTGGAGGCTGTTTTAGCACTGTACAGTCGCCTAAGGCTGAAAAGTGGCTTATGTGAAAAATGAGCGTTTCAGAGCGAGAGCAGCCTGTTTTTGCACTAAGCTGCATTTCACTGAAAAAAGGTCTTTCAAACAGGTTTACTAGCCTGAACTGGTTGAATTTGGATCTTCTTCATGGCAAAGGAGTTTTTACCTGGAATTTCATTCATTAAAGGTGAAAAGTGGATTATGTCAAAAATGAGCGTTTCAGAGCGATTGGAGGCTGTTTTAGCACTGTACAGTCGCCTAAGGCTGAAAAGTGGCTTATGTGAAAAATGAGCGTTTCAGAGCGAGAGCAGCCTGTTTTTGCACTAAGCTGCATTTCACTGAAAAAAGGTCTTTCAAACAGGTTTACTAGCCTGAACTGGTTGAATTTGGATCTTCTTCATGGCAAATGAGTTTTTACCTGGAATTTAATTCATTAAGGCTGAAAAGTGGGTTATGTCAAAAATGAGCGTTTCAGAGCGATTGGAGGCTGTTTTAGCGCTGAAAAGTGGCTTATGTGAAAAATGAGCGTTTCAGAGCGATTGGAGGCTGTTTTAGCACTGTACAGTCGCCTAAGGCTGAGAAGTGGCTTATGTGAAAAATGAGCGTTTCAGAGCGAGAGCAGCCTGTTTTTGCACTAAGCTGCATTTCACTGAAAAAAGGTCTTTCAAACAGGTTTACTAGCCTGAACTGGTTGAATTTGGATCTTATTCATGGCAAAGGAGTTTTTACCTGGAATCTCATTCATTAAAGGTGAAAAGTGGCTTATGTCAAAAATGAGCGTTTCAGAGCGATTGGAGGCTGTTTTAGCGCTGAAAAGTGGCTTATGTGAAAAATGAGCGTTTCAGAGCGAGAGCAGCCTGTTTTTGCACTAAGCTGCATTTCACTGAAAAAAGGTCTTTCAAACAGGTTTACTAGCCTGAACTGGTTGAATTTGGATCTTCTTCATGGCAAATGAGTTTTTACCTGGAATTTAATTCATTAAGGCTGAAAAGTGGGTTATGTCAAAAATGAGCGTTTCAGAGCGATTGGAGGCTGTTTTAGCGCTGAAAAGTGGCTTATGTGAAAAATGAGCGTTTCAGAGCGATTGGAGGCTGTTTTAGCACTGTACAGTCGCCTAAGGCTGAAAAGTGGCTTATGTGAAAAATGAGCGTTTCAGAGCGAGAGCAGCCTGTTTTTGCACTAAGCTGCATTTCACTGAAAAAAGGTCTTTCAAACAGGTTTACTAGCCTGAACTGGTTGAATTTGGATCTTCTTCATGGCAAATGAGTTTTTACCTGGAATTTAATTCATTAAGGCTGAAAAGTGGGTTATGTCAAAAATGAGCGTTTCAGAGCGATTGGAGGCTGTTTTAGCGCTGAAAAGTGGCTTATGTGAAAAATGAGCGTTTCAGAGCGAGAGCAGCCTGTTTTTGCACTAAGCTGCATTTCACTGAAAAAAGGTCTTTCAAACAGGTTTACTAGCCTGAACTGGTTGAATTTGGATCTTCTTCATGGCAAAGGGGTTTTTACCTGGAATTTCATTCATTAAAGGTGAAAAGTGGATTATGTCAAAAATGAGCGTTTCAGAGCGATTGGAGGCTGTTTTAGCACTGTACAGTCGCCTAAGGCTGAAAAGTGGCTTATGTGAAAAATGAGCGTTTCAGAGCGAGAGCAGCCTGTTTTTGCACTAAGCTGCATTTCACTGAAAAAAGGTCTTTCAAACAGGTTTACTAGCCTGAACTGGTTGAATTTGGATCTTCTTCATGGCAAAGGAGTTTTTACCTGGAATTTCATTCATCAAAGGTGAAAAGTGGCTTATGTCAAAAATGAGCGTTTCAGAGCGATTGGAGGCTGTTTTAGCACTGTACAGTCGCCTAAGGCTGAAAAGTGGCTTATGTGAAAAATGAGCGTTTCAGAGCGAGAGCAGCCTGTTTTTGCACTAAGCTGCATTTCACTGAAAAAAGGTCTTTCAAACAGGTTTACTAGCCTGAACTGGTTGAATTTGGATCTTATTCATGGCAAAGGAGTTTTTACCTGGAATTTCATTCATTAAAGGTGAAAAGTGGCTTATGTCAAAAATGAGCGTTTCAGAGCGATTGGAGGCTGTTTTAGCGCTGAAAAGTGGCTTATGTGAAAAATGAGCGTTTCAGAGCGAGAGCAGCCTGTTTTTGCACTAAGCTGCATTTCACTGAAAAAAGGTCTTTCAAACAGGTTTACTAGCCTGAACTGGTTGAATTTGGATCTTCTTCATGGCAAAGGAGTTTTTACCTGGAATTTCATTCATTAAAGGTGAAAAGTGGCTTATGTCAAAAATGAGCGTTTCAGAGCGATTGGAGGCTGTTTTAGCGCTGAAAAGTGGCTTATGTGAAAAATGAGCGTTTCAGAGCGATTGGAGGCTGTTTTAGCACTGTACAGTCGCCTAAGGCTGAAAAGTGGCTTATGTGAAAAATGAGCGTTTCAGAGCGAGAGCAGCCTGTTTTTGCACTAAGCTGCATTTCACTGAAAAAAGGTCTTTCAAACAGGTTTACTAGCCTGAACTGGTTGAATTTGGATCTTCTTCATGGCAAAGGGGTTTTTACCTGGAATTTCATTCATTAAAGGTGAAAAGTGGATTATGTCAAAAATGAGCGTTTCAGAGCGATTGGAGGCTGTTTTAGCACTGTACAGTCGCCTAAGGCTGAAAAGTGGCTTATGTGAAAAATGAGCGTTTCAGAGCGAGAGCAGCCTGTTTTTGCACTAAGCTGCATTTCACTGAAAAAAGGTCTTTCAAACAGGTTTACTAGCCTGAACTGGTTGAATTTGGATCTTCTTCATGGCAAAGGAGTTTTTACCTGGAATTTCATTCATTAAAGGTGAAAAGTGGCTTATGTCAAAAATGAGCGTTTCAGAGCGATTGGAGGCTGTTTTAGCACTGTACAGTCGCCTAAGGCTGAAAAGTGGCTTATGTGAAAAATGAGCGTTTCAGAGCGAGAGCAGCCTGTTTTTGCACTAAGCTGCATTTCACTGAAAAAAGGTCTTTCAAACAGGTTTACTAGCCTGAACTGGTTGAATTTGGATCTTCTTCATGGCAAAGGAGTTTTTACCTGGAATTTCATTCATTAAAGGTGAAAAGTGGGTTATGTCAAAAATGAGCGTTTCAGAGCGATTGGAGGCTGTTTTAGCGCTGAAAAGTGGCTTATGTGAAAAATGAGCGTTTCAGAGCGAGAGCAGCCTGTTTTTGCACTAAGCTGCATTTCACTGAAAAAAGGTCTTTCAAACAGGTTTACTAGCCTGAACTGGTTGAATTTGGATCTTCTTCATGGCAAAGGAGTTTTTACCTGGAATTTCATTCATTAAAGGTGAAAAGTGGCTTATGTCAAAAATGAGCGTTTCAGAGCGATTGGAGGCTGTTTTAGCACTGTACAGTCGCCTAAGGCTGAAAAGTGGCTTATGTGAAAAATGAGCGTTTCAGAGCGAGAGCAGCCTGTTTTTGCACTAAGCTGCATTTCACTGAAAAAAAGTCTTTCAAACAGGTTTACTAGCCTGAACTGGTTGAATTTGGATCTTCTTCATGGCAAAGGAGTTTTTACCTGGAATTTCATTCATTAAAGGTGAAAAGTGGCTTATGTCAAAAATGAGCGTTTCAGAGCGATTGGAGGCTGTTTTAGCGCTGAAAAGTGGCTTATGTGAAAAATGAGCGTTTCAGAGCGATTGGAGGCTGTTTTAGCACTGTACAGTCGCCTAAGGCTGAAAAGTGGCTTATGTGAAAAATGAGCGTTTCAGAGCGAGAGCAGCCTGTTTTTGCACTAAGCTGCATTTCACTGAAAAAAGGTCTTTCAAACAGGTTTACTAGCCTGAACTGGTTGAATTTGGATCTTCTTCATGGCAAATGAGTTTTTACCTGGAATTTAATTCATTAAGGCTGAAAAGTGGGTTATGTCAAAAATGAGCGTTTCAGAGCGATTGGAGGCTGTTTTAGCGCTGAAAAGTGGCTTATGTGAAAAATGAGCGTTTCAGAGCGAGAGCAGCCTGTTTTTGCACTAAGCTGCATTTCACTGAAAAAAGGTCTTTCAAACAGGTTTACTAGCCTGAACTGGTTGAATTTGGATCTTCTTCATGGCAAAGGAGTTTTTACCTGGAATTTCATTCATTAAAGGTGAAAAGTGGCTTATGTCAAAAATGAGCGTTTCAGAGCGATTGGAGGCTGTTTTAGCGCTGAAAAGTGGCTTATGTGAAAAATGAGCGTTTCAGAGCGATTGGAGGCTGTTTTAGCACTGTACAGTCGCCTAAGGCTGAAAAGTGGCTTATGTGAAAAATGAGCGTTTCAGAGCGAGAGCAGCCTGTTTTTGCACTAAGCTGCATTTCACTGAAAAAAGGTCTTTCAAACAGGTTTACTAGCCTGAACTGGTTGAATTTGGATCTTCTTCATGGCAAATGAGTTTTTACCTGGAATTTAATTCATTAAGGCTGAAAAGTGGGTTATGTCAAAAATGAGCGTTTCAGAGCGATTGGAGGCTGTTTTAGCGCTGAAAAGTGGCTTATGTGAAAAATGAGCGTTTCAGAGCGAGAGCAGCCTGTTTTTGCACTAAGCTGCATTTCACTGAAAAAAGGTCTTTCAAACAGGTTTACTAGCCTGAACTGGTTGAATTTGGATCTTCTTCATGGCAAAGGGGTTTTTACCTGGAATTTCATTCATTAAAGGTGAAAAGTGGATTATGTCAAAAATGAGCGTTTCAGAGCGATTGGAGGCTGTTTTAGCACTGTACAGTCGCCTAAGGCTGAAAAGTGGCTTATGTGAAAAATGAGCGTTTCAGAGCGAGAGCAGCCTGTTTTTGCACTAAGCTGCATTTCACTGAAAAAAGGTCTTTCAAACAGGTTTACTAGCCTGAACTGGTTGAATTTGGATCTTCTTCATGGCAAAGGAGTTTTTACCTGGAATTTCATTCATTAAAGGTGAAAAGTGGCTTATGTCAAAAATGAGCGTTTCAGAGCGATTGGAGGCTGTTTTAGCGCTGAAAAGTGGCTTATGTGAAAAATGAGCGTTTCAGAGCGAGAGCAGCCTGTTTTTGCACTAAGCTGCATTTCACTGAAAAAAGGTCTTTCAAACAGGTTTACTAGCCTGAACTGGTTGAATTTTGATCTTCTTCATGGCAAAGGAGTTTTTACCTGGAATTTCATTCATTAAAGGTGAAAAGTGGGTTATGTCAAAAATGAGCGTTTCAGAGCGATTGGAGGCTGTTTTAGCGCTGAAAAGTGGCTTATGTGAAAAATGAGCGTTTCAGAGCGATTGGAGGCTGTTTTAGCACTGTACAGTCGCCTAAGGCTGAAAAGTGGCTTATGTGAAAAATGAGCGTTTCAGAGCGAGAGCAGCCTGTTTTTGCACTAAGCTGCATTTCACTGAAAAAAGGTCTTTCAAACAGGTTTACTAGCCTGAACTGGTTGAATTTGGATCTTCTTCATGGCAAAGGAGTTTTTACCTGGAATTTCATTCATTAAAGGTGAAAAGTGGATTATGTCAAAAATGAGCGTTTCAGAGCGATTGGAGGCTGTTTTAGCACTGTACAGTCGCCTAAGGCTGAAAAGTGGCTTATGTGAAAAATGAGCGTTTCAGAGCGAGAGCAGCCTGTTTTTGCACTAAGCTGCATTTCACTGAAAAAAGGTCTTTCAAACAGGTTTACTAGCCTGAACTGGTTGAATTTGGATCTTCTTCATGGCAAAGGAGTTTTTACCTGGAATTTCATTCATTAAAGGTGAAAAGTGGCTTATGTCAAAAATGAGCGTTTCAGAGCAATTGGAGGCTGTTTTAGCGCTGAAAAGTGGCTTATGTGAAAAATGAGCGTTTCAGAGCGAGAGCAGCCTGTTTTTGCACTAAGCTGCATTTCACTGAAAAAAGGTCTTTCAAACAGGTTTACTAGCCTGAACTGGTTGAATTTGGATCTTCTTCATGGCAAAGGGGTTTTTACCTGGAATTTCATTCATTAAAGGTGAAAAGTGGATTATGTCAAAAATGAGCGTTTCAGAGCGATTGGAGGCTGTTTTAGCACTGTACAGTCGCCTAAGGCTGAAAAGTGGCTTATGTGAAAAATGAGCGTTTCAGAGCGAGAGCAGCCTGTTTTTGCACTAAGCTGCATTTCACTGAAAAAAGGTCTTTCAAACAGGTTTACTAGCCTGAACTGGTTGAATTTGGATCTTCTTCATGGCAAAGGAGTTTTTACCTGGAATTTCATTCATTAAAGGTGAAAAGTGGCTTATGTCAAAAATGAGCGTTTCAGAGCGATTGGAGGCTGTTTTAGCACTGTACAGTCGCCTAAGGCTGAAAAGTGGCTTATGTGAAAAATGAGCGTTTCAGAGCGAGAGCAGCCTGTTTTTGCACTAAGCTGCATTTCACTGAAAAAAGGTCTTTCAAACAGGTTTACTAGCCTGAACTGGTTGAATTTGGATCTTATTCATGGCAAAGGAGTTTTTACCTGGAATTTCATTCATTAAAGGTGAAAAGTGGCTTATGTCAAAAATGAGCGTTTCAGAGCGATTGGAGGCTGTTTTAGCGCTGAAAAGTGGCTTATGTGAAAAATGAGCGTTTCAGAGCGAGAGCAGCCTGTTTTTGCACTAAGCTGCATTTCACTGAAAAAAGGTCTTTCAAACAGGTTTACTAGCCTGAACTGGTTGAATTTGGATCTTCTTCATGGCAAATGAGTTTTTACCTGGAATTTAATTCATTAAGGCTGAAAAGTGGGTTATGTCAAAAATGAGCGTTTCAGAGCGATTGGAGGCTGTTTTAGCGCTGAAAAGTGGCTTATGTGAAAAATGAGCGTTTCAGAGCGATTGGAGGCTGTTTTAGCACTGTACAGTCGCCTAAGGCTGAAAAGTGGCTTATGTGAAAAATGAGCGTTTCAGAGCGAGAGCAGCCTGTTTTTGCACTAAGCTGCATTTCACTGAAAAAAGGTCTTTCAAACAGGTTTACTAGCCTGAACTGGTTGAATTTGGATCTTATTCATGGCAAAGGAGTTTTTACCTGGAATCTCATTCATTAAAGGTGAAAAGTGGCTTATGTCAAAAATGAGCGTTTCAGAGCGATTGGAGGCTGTTTTAGCGCTGAAAAGTGGCTTATGTGAAAAATGAGCGTTTCAGAGCGAGAGCAGCCTGTTTTTGCACTAAGCTGCATTTCACTGAAAAAAGGTCTTTCAAACAGGTTTACTAGCCTGAACTGGTTGAATTTGGATCTTCTTCATGGCAAATGAGTTTTTACCTGGAATTTAATTCATTAAGGCTGAAAAGTGGGTTATGTCAAAAATGAGCGTTTCAGAGCGATTGGAGGCTGTTTTAGCGCTGAAAAGTGGCTTATGTGAAAAATGAGCGTTTCAGAGCGATTGGAGGCTGTTTTAGCACTGTACAGTCGCCTAAGGCTGAAAAGTGGCTTATGTGAAAAATGAGCGTTTCAGAGCGAGAGCAGCCTGTTTTTGCACTAAGCTGCATTTCACTGAAAAAAGGTCTTTCAAACAGGTTTACTAGCCTGAACTGGTTGAATTTGGATCTTCTTCATGGCAAATGAGTTTTTACCTGGAATTTAATTCATTAAGGCTGAAAAGTGGGTTATGTCAAAAATGAGCGTTTCAGAGCGATTGGAGGCTGTTTTAGCGCTGAAAAGTGGCTTATGTGAAAAATGAGCGTTTCAGAGCGAGAGCAGCCTGTTTTTGCACTAAGCTGCATTTCACTGAAAAAAGGTCTTTCAAACAGGTTTACTAGCCTGAACTGGTTGAATTTGGATCTTCTTCATGGCAAAGGGGTTTTTACCTGGAATTTCATTCATTAAAGGTGAAAAGTGGATTATGTCAAAAATGAGCGTTTCAGAGCGATTGGAGGCTGTTTTAGCACTGTACAGTCGCCTAAGGCTGAAAAGTGGCTTATGTGAAAAATGAGCGTTTCAGAGCGAGAGCAGCCTGTTTTTGCACTAAGCTGCATTTCACTGAAAAAAGGTCTTTCAAACAGGTTTACTAGCCTGAACTGGTTGAATTTGGATCTTCTTCATGGCAAAGGAGTTTTTACCTGGAATTTCATTCATCAAAGGTGAAAAGTGGCTTATGTCAAAAATGAGCGTTTCAGAGCGATTGGAGGCTGTTTTAGCACTGTACAGTCGCCTAAGGCTGAAAAGTGGCTTATGTGAAAAATGAGCGTTTCAGAGCGAGAGCAGCCTGTTTTTGCACTAAGCTGCATTTCACTGAAAAAAGGTCTTTCAAACAGGTTTACTAGCCTGAACTGGTTGAATTTGGATCTTATTCATGGCAAAGGAGTTTTTACCTGGAATTTCATTCATTAAAGGTGAAAAGTGGCTTATGTCAAAAATGAGCGTTTCAGAGCGATTGGAGGCTGTTTTAGCGCTGAAAAGTGGCTTATGTGAAAAATGAGCGTTTCAGAGCGAGAGCAGCCTGTTTTTGCACTAAGCTGCATTTCACTGAAAAAAGGTCTTTCAAACAGGTTTACTAGCCTGAACTGGTTGAATTTGGATCTTCTTCATGGCAAAGGAGTTTTTACCTGGAATTTCATTCATTAAAGGTGAAAAGTGGCTTATGTCAAAAATGAGCGTTTCAGAGCGATTGGAGGCTGTTTTAGCGCTGAAAAGTGGCTTATGTGAAAAATGAGCGTTTCAGAGCGAGAGCAGCCTGTTTTTGCACTAAGCTGCATTTCACTGAAAAAAGGTCTTTCAAACAGGTTTACTAGCCTGAACTGGTTGAATTTTGATCTTCTTCATGGCAAAGGAGTTTTTACCTGGAATTTCATTCATTAAAGGTGAAAAGTGGGTTATGTCAAAAATGAGCGTTTCAGAGCGATTGGAGGCTGTTTTAGCGCTGAAAAGTGGCTTATGTGAAAAATGAGCGTTTCAGAGCGATTGGAGGCTGTTTTAGCACTGTACAGTCGCCTAAGGCTGAAAAGTGGCTTATGTGAAAAATGAGCGTTTCAGAGCGAGAGCAGCCTGTTTTTGCACTAAGCTGCATTTCACTGAAAAAAGGTCTTTCAAACAGGTTTACTAGCCTGAACTGGTTGAATTTGGATCTTCTTCATGGCAAAGGAGTTTTTACCTGGAATTTCATTCATTAAAGGTGAAAAGTGGATTATGTCAAAAATGAGCGTTTCAGAGCGATTGGAGGCTGTTTTAGCACTGTACAGTCGCCTAAGGCTGAAAAGTGGCTTATGTGAAAAATGAGCGTTTCAGAGCGAGAGCAGCCTGTTTTTGCACTAAGCTGCATTTCACTGAAAAAAGGTCTTTCAAACAGGTTTACTAGCCTGAACTGGTTGAATTTGGATCTTCTTCATGGCAAAGGAGTTTTTACCTGGAATTTCATTCATTAAAGGTGAAAAGTGGCTTATGTCAAAAATGAGCGTTTCAGAGCAATTGGAGGCTGTTTTAGCGCTGAAAAGTGGCTTATGTGAAAAATGAGCGTTTCAGAGCGAGAGCAGCCTGTTTTTGCACTAAGCTGCATTTCACTGAAAAAAGGTCTTTCAAACAGGTTTACTAGCCTGAACTGGTTGAATTTGGATCTTCTTCATGGCAAAGGGGTTTTTACCTGGAATTTCATTCATTAAAGGTGAAAAGTGGATTATGTCAAAAATGAGCGTTTCAGAGCGATTGGAGGCTGTTTTAGCACTGTACAGTCGCCTAAGGCTGAAAAGTGGCTTATGTGAAAAATGAGCGTTTCAGAGCGAGAGCAGCCTGTTTTTGCACTAAGCTGCATTTCACTGAAAAAAGGTCTTTCAAACAGGTTTACTAGCCTGAACTGGTTGAATTTGGATCTTCTTCATGGCAAAGGAGTTTTTACCTGGAATTTCATTCATTAAAGGTGAAAAGTGGCTTATGTCAAAAATGAGCGTTTCAGAGCGATTGGAGGCTGTTTTAGCACTGTACAGTCGCCTAAGGCTGAAAAGTGGCTTATGTGAAAAATGAGCGTTTCAGAGCGAGAGCAGCCTGTTTTTGCACTAAGCTGCATTTCACTGAAAAAAGGTCTTTCAAACAGGTTTACTAGCCTGAACTGGTTGAATTTGGATCTTATTCATGGCAAAGGAGTTTTTACCTGGAATTTCATTCATTAAAGGTGAAAAGTGGCTTATGTCAAAAATGAGCGTTTCAGAGCGATTGGAGGCTGTTTTAGCGCTGAAAAGTGGCTTATGTGAAAAATGAGCGTTTCAGAGCGAGAGCAGCCTGTTTTTGCACTAAGCTGCATTTCACTGAAAAAAGGTCTTTCAAACAGGTTTACTAGCCTGAACTGGTTGAATTTGGATCTTCTTCATGGCAAATGAGTTTTTACCTGGAATTTAATTCATTAAGGCTGAAAAGTGGGTTATGTCAAAAATGAGCGTTTCAGAGCGATTGGAGGCTGTTTTAGCGCTGAAAAGTGGCTTATGTGAAAAATGAGCGTTTCAGAGCGATTGGAGGCTGTTTTAGCACTGTACAGTCGCCTAAGGCTGAAAAGTGGCTTATGTGAAAAATGAGCGTTTCAGAGCGAGAGCAGCCTGTTTTTGCACTAAGCTGCATTTCACTGAAAAAAGGTCTTTCAAACAGGTTTACTAGCCTGAACTGGTTGAATTTGGATCTTATTCATGGCAAAGGAGTTTTTACCTGGAATCTCATTCATTAAAGGTGAAAAGTGGCTTATGTCAAAAATGAGCGTTTCAGAGCGATTGGAGGCTGTTTTAGCGCTGAAAAGTGGCTTATGTGAAAAATGAGCGTTTCAGAGCGAGAGCAGCCTGTTTTTGCACTAAGCTGCATTTCACTGAAAAAAGGTCTTTCAAACAGGTTTACTAGCCTGAACTGGTTGAATTTGGATCTTCTTCATGGCAAATGAGTTTTTACCTGGAATTTAATTCATTAAGGCTGAAAAGTGGGTTATGTCAAAAATGAGCGTTTCAGAGCGATTGGAGGCTGTTTTAGCGCTGAAAAGTGGCTTATGTGAAAAATGAGCGTTTCAGAGCGATTGGAGGCTGTTTTAGCACTGTACAGTCGCCTAAGGCTGAAAAGTGGCTTATGTGAAAAATGAGCGTTTCAGAGCGAGAGCAGCCTGTTTTTGCACTAAGCTGCATTTCACTGAAAAAAGGTCTTTCAAACAGGTTTACTAGCCTGAACTGGTTGAATTTGGATCTTCTTCATGGCAAATGAGTTTTTACCTGGAATTTAATTCATTAAGGCTGAAAAGTGGGTTATGTCAAAAATGAGCGTTTCAGAGCGATTGGAGGCTGTTTTAGCGCTGAAAAGTGGCTTATGTGAAAAATGAGCGTTTCAGAGCGAGAGCAGCCTGTTTTTGCACTAAGCTGCATTTCACTGAAAAAAGGTCTTTCAAACAGGTTTACTAGCCTGAACTGGTTGAATTTGGATCTTCTTCATGGCAAAGGGGTTTTTACCTGGAATTTCATTCATTAAAGGTGAAAAGTGGATTATGTCAAAAATGAGCGTTTCAGAGCGATTGGAGGCTGTTTTAGCACTGTACAGTCGCCTAAGGCTGAAAAGTGGCTTATGTGAAAAATGAGCGTTTCAGAGCGAGAGCAGCCTGTTTTTGCACTAAGCTGCATTTCACTGAAAAAAGGTCTTTCAAACAGGTTTACTAGCCTGAACTGGTTGAATTTGGATCTTCTTCATGGCAAAGGAGTTTTTACCTGGAATTTCATTCATCAAAGGTGAAAAGTGGCTTATGTCAAAAATGAGCGTTTCAGAGCGATTGGAGGCTGTTTTAGCACTGTACAGTCGCCTAAGGCTGAAAAGTGGCTTATGTGAAAAATGAGCGTTTCAGAGCGAGAGCAGCCTGTTTTTGCACTAAGCTGCATTTCACTGAAAAAAGGTCTTTCAAACAGGTTTACTAGCCTGAACTGGTTGAATTTGGATCTTATTCATGGCAAAGGAGTTTTTACCTGGAATTTCATTCATTAAAGGTGAAAAGTGGCTTATGTCAAAAATGAGCGTTTCAGAGCGATTGGAGGCTGTTTTAGCGCTGAAAAGTGGCTTATGTGAAAAATGAGCGTTTCAGAGCGAGAGCAGCCTGTTTTTGCACTAAGCTGCATTTCACTGAAAAAAGGTCTTTCAAACAGGTTTACTAGCCTGAACTGGTTGAATTTGGATCTTCTTCATGGCAAAGGAGTTTTTACCTGGAATTTCATTCATTAAAGGTGAAAAGTGGCTTATGTCAAAAATGAGCGTTTCAGAGCGATTGGAGGCTGTTTTAGCGCTGAAAAGTGGCTTATGTGAAAAATGAGCGTTTCAGAGCGATTGGAGGCTGTTTTAGCACTGTACAGTCGCCTAAGGCTGAAAAGTGGCTTATGTGAAAAATGAGCGTTTCAGAGCGAGAGCAGCCTGTTTTTGCACTAAGCTGCATTTCACTGAAAAAAGGTCTTTCAAACAGGTTTACTAGCCTGAACTGGTTGAATTTGGATCTTCTTCATGGCAAAGGGGTTTTTACCTGGAATTTCATTCATTAAAGGTGAAAAGTGGATTATGTCAAAAATGAGCGTTTCAGAGCGATTGGAGGCTGTTTTAGCACTGTACAGTCGCCTAAGGCTGAAAAGTGGCTTATGTGAAAAATGAGCGTTTCAGAGCGAGAGCAGCCTGTTTTTGCACTAAGCTGCATTTCACTGAAAAAAGGTCTTTCAAACAGGTTTACTAGCCTGAACTGGTTGAATTTGGATCTTCTTCATGGCAAAGGAGTTTTTACCTGGAATTTCATTCATTAAAGGTGAAAAGTGGGTTATGTCAAAAATGAGCGTTTCAGAGCGATTGGAGGCTGTTTTAGCGCTGAAAAGTGGCTTATGTGAAAAATGAGCGTTTCAGAGCGAGAGCAGCCTGTTTTTGCACTAAGCTGCATTTCACTGAAAAAAGGTCTTTCAAACAGGTTTACTAGCCTGAACTGGTTGAATTTGGATCTTCTTCATGGCAAAGGAGTTTTTACCTGGAATTTCATTCATTAAAGGTGAAAAGTGGCTTATGTCAAAAATGAGCGTTTCAGAGCGATTGGAGGCTGTTTTAGCACTGTACAGTCGCCTAAGGCTGAAAAGTGGCTTATGTGAAAAATGAGCGTTTCAGAGCGAGAGCAGCCTGTTTTTGCACTAAGCTGCATTTCACTGAAAAAAAGTCTTTCAAACAGGTTTACTAGCCTGAACTGGTTGAATTTGGATCTTCTTCATGGCAAAGGAGTTTTTACCTGGAATTTCATTCATTAAAGGTGAAAAGTGGCTTATGTCAAAAATGAGCGTTTCAGAGCGATTGGAGGCTGTTTTAGCGCTGAAAAGTGGCTTATGTGAAAAATGAGCGTTTCAGAGCGATTGGAGGCTGTTTTAGCACTGTACAGTCGCCTAAGGCTGAAAAGTGGCTTATGTGAAAAATGAGCGTTTCAGAGCGAGAGCAGCCTGTTTTTGCACTAAGCTGCATTTCACTGAAAAAAGGTCTTTCAAACAGGTTTACTAGCCTGAACTGGTTGAATTTGGATCTTCTTCATGGCAAATGAGTTTTTACCTGGAATTTAATTCATTAAGGCTGAAAAGTGGGTTATGTCAAAAATGAGCGTTTCAGAGCGATTGGAGGCTGTTTTAGCGCTGAAAAGTGGCTTATGTGAAAAATGAGCGTTTCAGAGCGAGAGCAGCCTGTTTTTGCACTAAGCTGCATTTCACTGAAAAAAGGTCTTTCAAACAGGTTTACTAGCCTGAACTGGTTGAATTTGGATCTTCTTCATGGCAAAGGAGTTTTTACCTGGAATTTCATTCATTAAAGGTGAAAAGTGGCTTATGTCAAAAATGAGCGTTTCAGAGCGATTGGAGGCTGTTTTAGCACTGTACAGTCGCCTAAGGCTGAAAAGTGGCTTATGTGAAAAATGAGCGTTTCAGAGCGAGAGCAGCCTGTTTTTGCACTAAGCTGCATTTCACTGAAAAAAGGTCTTTCAAACAGGTTTACTAGCCTGAACTGGTTGAATTTGGATCTTCTTCATGGCAAAGGAGTTTTTACCTGGAATTTCATTCATTAAAGGTGAAAAGTGGATTATGTCAAAAATGAGCGTTTCAGAGCGATTGGAGGCTGTTTTAGCACTGTACAGTCGCCTAAGGCTGAAAAGTGGCTTATGTGAAAAATGAGCGTTTCAGAGCGAGAGCAGCCTGTTTTTGCACTAAGCTGCATTTCACTGAAAAAAGGTCTTTCAAACAGGTTTACTAGCCTGAACTGGTTGAATTTGGATCTTCTTCATGGCAAAGGAGTTTTTACCTGGAATTTCATTCATTAAAGGTGAAAAGTGGCTTATGTCAAAAATGAGCGTTTCAGAGCGATTGGAGGCTGTTTTAGCGCTGAAAAGTGGCTTATGTGAAAAATGAGCGTTTCAGAGCGAGAGCAGCCTGTTTTTGCACTAAGCTGCATTTCACTGAAAAAAGGTCTTTCAAACAGGTTTACTAGCCTGAACTGGTTGAATTTTGATCTTCTTCATGGCAAAGGAGTTTTTACCTGGAATTTCATTCATTAAAGGTGAAAAGTGGGTTATGTCAAAAATGAGCGTTTCAGAGCGATTGGAGGCTGTTTTAGCGCTGAAAAGTGGCTTATGTGAAAAATGAGCGTTTCAGAGCGATTGGAGGCTGTTTTAGCACTGTACAGTCGCCTAAGGCTGAAAAGTGGCTTATGTGAAAAATGAGCGTTTCAGAGCGAGAGCAGCCTGTTTTTGCACTAAGCTGCATTTCACTGAAAAAAGGTCTTTCAAACAGGTTTACTAGCCTGAACTGGTTGAATTTGGATCTTCTTCATGGCAAAGGAGTTTTTACCTGGAATTTCATTCATTAAAGGTGAAAAGTGGATTATGTCAAAAATGAGCGTTTCAGAGCGATTGGAGGCTGTTTTAGCACTGTACAGTCGCCTAAGGCTGAAAAGTGGCTTATGTGAAAAATGAGCGTTTCAGAGCGAGAGCAGCCTGTTTTTGCACTAAGCTGCATTTCACTGAAAAAAGGTCTTTCAAACAGGTTTACTAGCCTGAACTGGTTGAATTTGGATCTTCTTCATGGCAAAGGAGTTTTTACCTGGAATTTCATTCATTAAAGGTGAAAAGTGGCTTATGTCAAAAATGAGCGTTTCAGAGCAATTGGAGGCTGTTTTAGCGCTGAAAAGTGGCTTATGTGAAAAATGAGCGTTTCAGAGCGAGAGCAGCCTGTTTTTGCACTAAGCTGCATTTCACTGAAAAAAGGTCTTTCAAACAGGTTTACTAGCCTGAACTGGTTGAATTTGGATCTTCTTCATGGCAAAGGGGTTTTTACCTGGAATTTCATTCATTAAAGGTGAAAAGTGGATTATGTCAAAAATGAGCGTTTCAGAGCGATTGGAGGCTGTTTTAGCACTGTACAGTCGCCTAAGGCTGAAAAGTGGCTTATGTGAAAAATGAGCGTTTCAGAGCGAGAGCAGCCTGTTTTTGCACTAAGCTGCATTTCACTGAAAAAAGGTCTTTCAAACAGGTTTACTAGCCTGAACTGGTTGAATTTGGATCTTCTTCATGGCAAAGGAGTTTTTACCTGGAATTTCATTCATTAAAGGTGAAAAGTGGCTTATGTCAAAAATGAGCGTTTCAGAGCGATTGGAGGCTGTTTTAGCACTGTACAGTCGCCTAAGGCTGAAAAGTGGCTTATGTGAAAAATGAGCGTTTCAGAGCGAGAGCAGCCTGTTTTTGCACTAAGCTGCATTTCACTGAAAAAAGGTCTTTCAAACAGGTTTACTAGCCTGAACTGGTTGAATTTGGATCTTCTTCATGGCAAAGGAGTTTTTACCTGGAATTTCATTCATTAAAGGTGAAAAGTGGCTTATGTCAAAAATGAGCGTTTCAGAGCGATTGGAGGCTGTTTTAGCGCTGAAAAGTGGCTTATGTGAAAAATGAGCGTTTCAGAGCGAGAGCAGCCTGTTTTTGCACTAAGCTGCATTTCACTGAAAAAAGGTCTTTCAAACAGGTTTACTAGCCTGAACTGGTTGAATTTGGATCTTCTTCATGGCAAATGAGTTTTTACCTGGAATTTAATTCATTAAGGCTGAAAAGTGGGTTATGTCAAAAATGAGCGTTTCAGAGCGATTGGAGGCTGTTTTAGCGCTGAAAAGTGGCTTATGTGAAAAATGAGCGTTTCAGAGCGAGAGCAGCCTGTTTTTGCACTAAGCTGCATTTCACTGAAAAAAGGTCTTTCAAACAGGTTTACTAGCCTGAACTGGTTGAATTTGGATCTTCTTCATGGCAAAGGAGTTTTTACCTGGAATTTCATTCATTAAAGGTGAAAAGTGGCTTATGTCAAAAATGAGCGTTTCAGAGCGATTGGAGGCTGTTTTAGCACTGTACAGTCGCCTAAGGCTCAAAAGTGGCTTATGTGAAAAATGAGCGTTTCAGAGCGAGAGCAGCCTGTTTTTGCACTAAGCTGCATTTCACTGAAAAAAGGTCTTTCAAACAGGTTTACTAGCCTGAACTGGTTGAATTTGGATCTTCTTCATGGCAAAGGAGTTTTTACCTGGAATTTCATTCATTAAAGGTGAAAAGTGGCTTATGTCAAAAATGAGCGTTTCAGAGCGATTGGAGGCTGTTTTAGCGCTGAAAAGTGGCTTATGTGAAAAATGAGCGTTTCAGAGCGAGAGCAGCCTGTTTTTGCACTAAGCTGCATTTCACTGAAAAAAGGTCTTTCAAACAGGTTTACTAGCCTGAACTGGTTGAATTTGGATCTTCTTCATGGCAAAGGAGTTTTTACCTGGAATTTCATTCATTAAAGGTGAAAAGTGGCTTATGTCAAAAATGAGCGTTTCAGAGCGATTGGAGGCTGTTTTAGCACTGTACAGTCGCCTAAGGCTGAAAAGTGGCTTATGTGAAAAATGAGCGTTTCAGAGCGAGAGCAGCCTGTTTTTGCACTAAGCTGCATTTCACTGAAAAAAGGTCTTTCAAACAGGTTTACTAGCCTGAACTGGTTGAATTTGGATCTTCTTCATGGCAAAGGAGTTTTTACCTGGAATTTCATTCATTAAAGGTGAAAAGTGGATTATGTCAAAAATGAGCGTTTCAGAGCGATTGGAGGCTGTTTTAGCACTGTACAGTCGCCTAAGGCTGAAAAGTGGCTTATGTGAAAAATGAGCGTTTCAGAGCGAGAGCAGCCTGTTTTTGCACTAAGCTGCATTTCACTGAAAAAAGGTCTTTCAAACAGGTTTACTAGCCTGAACTGGTTGAATTTGGATCTTCTTCATGGCAAATGAGTTTTTACCTGGAATTTAATTCATTAAGGCTGAAAAGTGGGTTATGTCAAAAATGAGCGTTTCAGAGCGATTGGAGGCTGTTTTAGCGCTGAAAAGTGGCTTATGTGAAAAATGAGCGTTTCAGAGCGATTGGAGGCTGTTTTAGCACTGTACAGTCGCCTAAGGCTGAAAAGTGGCTTATGTGAAAAATGAGCGTTTCAGAGCGAGAGCAGCCTGTTTTTGCACTAAGCTGCATTTCACTGAAAAAAGGTCTTTCAAACAGGTTTACTAGCCTGAACTGGTTGAATTTGGATCTTCTTCATGGCAAAGGGGTTTTTACCTGGAATTTCATTCATTAAAGGTGAAAAGTGGATTATGTCAAAAATGAGCGTTTCAGAGCGATTGGAGGCTGTTTTAGCACTGTACAGTCGCCTAAGGCTGAAAAGTGGCTTATGTGAAAAATGAGCGTTTCAGAGCGAGAGCAGCCTGTTTTTGCACTAAGCTGCATTTCACTGAAAAAAGGTCTTTCAAACAGGTTTACTAGCCTGAACTGGTTGAATTTGGATCTTCTTCATGGCAAAGGAGTTTTTACCTGGAATTTCATTCATTAAAGGTGAAAAGTGGCTTATGTCAAAAATGAGCGTTTCAGAGCGATTGGAGGCTGTTTTAGCACTGTACAGTCGCCTAAGGCTGAAAAGTGGCTTATGTGAAAAATGAGCGTTTCAGAGCGAGAGCAGCCTGTTTTTGCACTAAGCTGCATTTCACTGAAAAAAGGTCTTTCAAACAGGTTTACTAGCCTGAACTGGTTGAATTTGGATCTTATTCATGGCAAAGGAGTTTTTACCTGGAATTTCATTCATTAAAGGTGAAAAGTGGCTTATGTCAAAAATGAGCGTTTCAGAGCGATTGGAGGCTGTTTTAGCGCTGAAAAGTGGCTTATGTGAAAAATGAGCGTTTCAGAGCGAGAGCAGCCTGTTTTTGCACTAAGCTGCATTTCACTGAAAAAAGGTCTTTCAAACAGGTTTACTAGCCTGAACTGGTTGAATTTGGATCTTCTTCATGGCAAATGAGTTTTTACCTGGAATTTAATTCATTAAGGCTGAAAAGTGGGTTATGTCAAAAATGAGCGTTTCAGAGCGATTGGAGGCTGTTTTAGCGCTGAAAAGTGGCTTATGTGAAAAATGAGCGTTTCAGAGCGATTGGAGGCTGTTTTAGCACTGTACAGTCGCCTAAGGCTGAAAAGTGGCTTATGTGAAAAATGAGCGTTTCAGAGCGAGAGCAGCCTGTTTTTGCACTAAGCTGCATTTCACTGAAAAAAGGTCTTTCAAACAGGTTTACTAGCCTGAACTGGTTGAATTTGGATCTTATTCATGGCAAAGGAGTTTTTACCTGGAATCTCATTCATTAAAGGTGAAAAGTGGCTTATGTCAAAAATGAGCGTTTCAGAGCGATTGGAGGCTGTTTTAGCGCTGAAAAGTGGCTTATGTGAAAAATGAGCGTTTCAGAGCGAGAGCAGCCTGTTTTTGCACTAAGCTGCATTTCACTGAAAAAAGGTCTTTCAAACAGGTTTACTAGCCTGAACTGGTTGAATTTGGATCTTCTTCATGGCAAATGAGTTTTTACCTGGAATTTAATTCATTAAGGCTGAAAAGTGGGTTATGTCAAAAATGAGCGTTTCAGAGCGATTGGAGGCTGTTTTAGCGCTGAAAAGTGGCTTATGTGAAAAATGAGCGTTTCAGAGCGATTGGAGGCTGTTTTAGCACTGTACAGTCGCCTAAGGCTGAAAAGTGGCTTATGTGAAAAATGAGCGTTTCAGAGCGAGAGCAGCCTGTTTTTGCACTAAGCTGCATTTCACTGAAAAAAGGTCTTTCAAACAGGTTTACTAGCCTGAACTGGTTGAATTTGGATCTTCTTCATGGCAAATGAGTTTTTACCTGGAATTTAATTCATTAAGGCTGAAAAGTGGGTTATGTCAAAAATGAGCGTTTCAGAGCGATTGGAGGCTGTTTTAGCGCTGAAAAGTGGCTTATGTGAAAAATGAGCGTTTCAGAGCGAGAGCAGCCTGTTTTTGCACTAAGCTGCATTTCACTGAAAAAAGGTCTTTCAAACAGGTTTACTAGCCTGAACTGGTTGAATTTGGATCTTCTTCATGGCAAAGGGGTTTTTACCTGGAATTTCATTCATTAAAGGTGAAAAGTGGATTATGTCAAAAATGAGCGTTTCAGAGCGATTGGAGGCTGTTTTAGCACTGTACAGTCGCCTAAGGCTGAAAAGTGGCTTATGTGAAAAATGAGCGTTTCAGAGCGAGAGCAGCCTGTTTTTGCACTAAGCTGCATTTCACTGAAAAAAGGTCTTTCAAACAGGTTTACTAGCCTGAACTGGTTGAATTTGGATCTTCTTCATGGCAAAGGAGTTTTTACCTGGAATTTCATTCATCAAAGGTGAAAAGTGGCTTATGTCAAAAATGAGCGTTTCAGAGCGATTGGAGGCTGTTTTAGCACTGTACAGTCGCCTAAGGCTGAAAAGTGGCTTATGTGAAAAATGAGCGTTTCAGAGCGAGAGCAGCCTGTTTTTGCACTAAGCTGCATTTCACTGAAAAAAGGTCTTTCAAACAGGTTTACTAGCCTGAACTGGTTGAATTTGGATCTTATTCATGGCAAAGGAGTTTTTACCTGGAATTTCATTCATTAAAGGTGAAAAGTGGCTTATGTCAAAAATGAGCGTTTCAGAGCGATTGGAGGCTGTTTTAGCGCTGAAAAGTGGCTTATGTGAAAAATGAGCGTTTCAGAGCGAGAGCAGCCTGTTTTTGCACTAAGCTGCATTTCACTGAAAAAAGGTCTTTCAAACAGGTTTACTAGCCTGAACTGGTTGAATTTTGATCTTCTTCATGGCAAATGAGTTTTTACCTGGAATTTCATTCATTAAGGCTGAAAAGTGGGTTATGTCAAAAATGAGCGTTTCAGAGCGATTGGAGGCTGTTTTAGCGCTGAAAAGTGGCTTATGTGAAAAATGAGCGTTTCAGAGCGATTGGAGGCTGTTTTAGCACTGTACAGTCGCCTAAGGCTGAAAAGTGGCTTATGTGAAAAATGAGCGTTTCAGAGCGAGAGCAGCCTGTTTTTGCACTAAGCTGCATTTCACTGAAAAAAGGTCTTTCAAACAGGTTTACTAGCCTGAACTGGTTGAATTTGGATCTTCTTCATGGCAAAGGAGTTTTTACCTGGAATTTCATTCATTAAAGGTGAAAAGTGGATTATGTCAAAAATGAGCGTTTCAGAGCGATTGGAGGCTGTTTTAGCACTGTACAGTCGCCTAAGGCTGAAAAGTGGCTTATGTGAAAAATGAGCGTTTCAGAGCGAGAGCAGCCTGTTTTTGCACTAAGCTGCATTTCACTGAAAAAAGGTCTTTCAAACAGGTTTACTAGCCTGAACTGGTTGAATTTGGATCTTATTCATGGCAAAGGAGTTTTTACCTGGAATTTCATTCATTAAAGGTGAAAAGTGGCTTATGTCAAAAATGAGCGTTTCAGAGCGATTGGAGGCTGTTTTAGCGCTGAAAAGTGGCTTATGTGAAAAATGAGCGTTTCAGAGCGAGAGCAGCCTGTTTTTGCACTAAGCTGCATTTCACTGAAAAAAGGTCTTTCAAACAGGTTTACTAGCCTGAACTGGTTGAATTTGGATCTTCTTCATGGCAAAGGAGTTTTTACCTGGAATTTCATTCATTAAAGGTGAAAAGTGGCTTATGTCAAAAATGAGCGTTTCAGAGCGATTGGAGGCTGTTTTAGCGCTGAAAAGTGGCTTATGTGAAAAATGAGCGTTTCAGAGCGAGAGCAGCCTGTTTTTGCACTAAGCTGCATTTCACTGAAAAAAGGTCTTTCAAACAGGTTTACTAGCCTGAACTGGTTGAATTTTGATCTTCTTCATGGCAAAGGAGTTTTTACCTGGAATTTCATTCATTAAAGGTGAAAAGTGGGTTATGTCAAAAATGAGCGTTTCAGAGCGATTGGAGGCTGTTTTAGCGTTGAAAAGTGGCTTATGTGAAAAATGAGCGTTTCAGAGCGAGAGCAGCCTGTTTTTGCACTAAGCTGCATTTCACTGAAAAAAGGTCTTTCAAACAGGTTTACTAGCCTGAACTGGTTGAATTTGGATCTTCTTCATGGCAAAGGAGTTTTTACCTGGAATTTCATTCATTAAAGGTGAAAAGTGGCTTATGTCAAAAATGAGCGTTTCAGAGCGATTGGAGGCTGTTTTAGCGCTGAAAAGTGGCTTATGTGAAAAATGAGCGTTTCAGAGCGAGAGCAGCCTGTTTTTGCACTAAGCTGCATTTCACTGAAAAAAGGTCTTTCAAACAGGTTTACTAGCCTGAACTGGTTGAATTTGGATCTTCTTCATGGCAAAGGAGTTTTTACCTGGAATTTCATTCATTAAAGGTGAAAAGTGGCTTATGTCAAAAATGAGCGTTTCAGAGCGATTGGAGGCTGTTTTAGCACTGTACAGTCGCCTAAGGCTGAAAAGTGGCTTATGTGAAAAATGAGCGTTTCAGAGCGAGAGCAGCCTGTTTTTGCACTAAGCTGCATTTCACTGAAAAAAGGTCTTTCAAACAGGTTTACTAGCCTGAACTGGTTGAATTTGGATCTTATTCATGGCAAAGGAGTTTTTACCTGGAATTTCATTCATTAAAGGTGAAAAGTGGCTTATGTCAAAAATGAGCGTTTCAGAGCGATTGGAGGCTGTTTTAGCGCTGAAAAGTGGCTTATGTGAAAAATGAGCGTTTCAGAGCGAGAGCAGCCTGTTTTTGCACTAAGCTGCATTTCACTGAAAAAAGGTCTTTCAAACAGGTTTACTAGCCTGAACTGGTTGAATTTTGATCTTCTTCATGGCAAATGAGTTTTTACCTGGAATTTCATTCATTAAGGCTGAAAAGTGGGTTATGTCAAAAATGAGCGTTTCAGAGCGATTGGAGGCTGTTTTAGCGCTGAAAAGTGGCTTATGTGAAAAATGAGCGTTTCAGAGCGATTGGAGGCTGTTTTAGCACTGTACAGTCGCCTAAGGCTGAAAAGTGGCTTATGTGAAAAATGAGCGTTTCAGAGCGAGAGCAGCCTGTTTTTGCACTAAGCTGCATTTCACTGAAAAAAGGTCTTTCAAACAGGTTTACTAGCCTGAACTGGTTGAATTTGGATCTTCTTCATGGCAAAGGAGTTTTTACCTGGAATTTCATTCATTAAAGGTGAAAAGTGGATTATGTCAAAAATGAGCGTTTCAGAGCGATTGGAGGCTGTTTTAGCACTGTACAGTCGCCTAAGGCTGAAAAGTGGCTTATGTGAAAAATGAGCGTTTCAGAGCGAGAGCAGCCTGTTTTTGCACTAAGCTGCATTTCACTGAAAAAAGGTCTTTCAAACAGGTTTACTAGCCTGAACTGGTTGAATTTGGATCTTATTCATGGCAAAGGAGTTTTTACCTGGAATTTCATTCATTAAAGGTGAAAAGTGGCTTATGTCAAAAATGAGCGTTTCAGAGCGATTGGAGGCTGTTTTAGCGCTGAAAAGTGGCTTATGTGAAAAATGAGCGTTTCAGAGCGAGAGCAGCCTGTTTTTGCACTAAGCTGCATTTCACTGAAAAAAGGTCTTTCAAACAGGTTTACTAGCCTGAACTGGTTGAATTTGGATCTTCTTCATGGCAAAGGAGTTTTTACCTGGAATTTCATTCATTAAAGGTGAAAAGTGGCTTATGTCAAAAATGAGCGTTTCAGAGCGATTGGAGGCTGTTTTAGCGCTGAAAAGTGGCTTATGTGAAAAATGAGCGTTTCAGAGCGAGAGCAGCCTGTTTTTGCACTAAGCTGCATTTCACTGAAAAAAGGTCTTTCAAACAGGTTTACTAGCCTGAACTGGTTGAATTTTGATCTTCTTCATGGCAAAGGAGTTTTTACCTGGAATTTCATTCATTAAAGGTGAAAAGTGGGTTATGTCAAAAATGAGCGTTTCAGAGCGATTGGAGGCTGTTTTAGCGTTGAAAAGTGGCTTATGTGAAAAATGAGCGTTTCAGAGCGAGAGCAGCCTGTTTTTGCACTAAGCTGCATTTCACTGAAAAAAGGTCTTTCAAACAGGTTTACTAGCCTGAACTGGTTGAATTTGGATCTTCTTCATAGCAAAGGAGTTTTTACCTGGAATTTCATTCATTAAAGGTGAAAAGTGGCTTATGTCAAAAATGAGCGTTTCAGAGCGATTGGAGGCTGTTTTAGCACTGTACAGTCGCCTAAGGCTGAAAAGTGGCTTATGTGAAAAATGAGCGTTTCAGAGCGAGAGCAGCCTGTTTTTGCACTAAGCTGCATTTCACTGAAAAAAGGTCTTTCAAACAGGTTTACTAGCCTGAACTGGTTGAATTTGGATCTTCTTCATGGCAAAGGAGTTTTTACCTGGAATTTCATTCATTAAAGGTGAAAAGTGGCTTATGTCAAAAATGAGCGTTTCAGAGCGATTGGAGGCTGTTTTAGCGCTGAAAAGTGGCTTATGTGAAAAATGAGCGTTTCAGAGCGAGAGCAGCCTGTTTTTGCACTAAGCTGCATTTCACTGAAAAAAGGTCTTTCAAACAGGTTTACTAGCCTGAACTGGTTGAATTTGGATCTTCTTCATGGCAAAGGAGTTTTTACCTGGAATTTCATTCATTAAAGGTGAAAAGTGGCTTATGTCAAAAATGAGCGTTTCAGAGCGATTGGAGGCTGTTTTAGCGCTGTACAGTCGCCTAAGGCTGAAAAGTGGCTTATGTGAAAAATGAGCGTTTCAGAGCGAGAGCAGCCTGTTTTTGCACTAAGCTGCATTTCACTGAAAAAAGGTCTTTCAAACAGGTTTACTAGCCTGAACTGGTTGAATTTTGATCTTCTTCATGGCAAATGAGTTTTTACCTGGAATTTCATTCATTAAGGCTGAAAAGTGGGTTATGTCAAAAATGAGCGTTTCAGAGCGATTGGAGGCTGTTTTAGCGCTGAAAAGTGGCTTATGTGAAAAATGAGCGTTTCAGAGCGATTGGAGGCTGTTTTAGCACTGTACAGTCGCCTAAGGCTGAAAAGTGGCTTATGTGAAAAATGAGCGTTTCAGAGCGAGAGCAGCCTGTTTTTGCACTAAGCTGCATTTCACTGAAAAAAGGTCTTTCAAACAGGTTTACTAGCCTGAACTGGTTGAATTTGGATCTTCTTCATGGCAAAGGAGTTTTTACCTGGAATTTCATTCATTAAAGGTGAAAAGTGGATTATGTCAAAAATGAGCGTTTCAGAGCGATTGGAGGCTGTTTTAGCACTGTACAGTCGCCTAAGGCTGAAAAGTGGCTTATGTGAAAAATGAGCGTTTCAGAGCGAGAGCAGCCTGTTTTTGCACTAAGCTGCATTTCACTGAAAAAAGGTCTTTCAAACAGGTTTACTAGCCTGAACTGGTTGAATTTGGATCTTATTCATGGCAAAGGAGTTTTTACCTGGAATTTCATTCATTAAAGGTGAAAAGTGGCTTATGTCAAAAATGAGCGTTTCAGAGCGATTGGAGGCTGTTTTAGCGCTGAAAAGTGGCTTATGTGAAAAATGAGCGTTTCAGAGCGAGAGCAGCCTGTTTTTGCACTAAGCTGCATTTCACTGAAAAAAGGTCTTTCAAACAGGTTTACTAGCCTGAACTGGTTGAATTTGGATCTTATTCATGGCAAAGGAGTTTTTACCTGGAATTTCATTCATTAAAGGTGAAAAGTGGCTTATGTCAAAAATGAGCGTTTCAGAGCGATTGGAGGCTGTTTTAGCGCTGAAAAGTGGCTTATGTGAAAAATGAGCGTTTCAGAGCGAGAGCAGCCTGTTTTTGCACTAAGCTGCATTTCACTGAAAAAAGGTCTTTCAAACAGGTTTACTAGCCTGAACTGGTTGAATTTGGATCTTCTTCATGGCAAAGGAGTTTTTACCTGGAATTTCATTCATTAAAGGTGAAAAGTGGCTTATGTCAAAAATGAGCGTTTCAGAGCGATTGGAGGCTGTTTTAGCGCTGAAAAGTGGCTTATGTGAAAAATGAGCGTTTCAGAGCGAGAGCAGCCTGTTTTTGCACTAAGCTGCATTTCACTGAAAAAAGGTCTTTCAAACAGGTTTACTAGCCTGAACTGGTTGAATTTGGATCTTCTTCATGGCAAAGGAGTTTTTACCTGGAATTTCATTCATTAAAGGTGAAAAGTGGGTTATGTCAAAAATGAGCGTTTCAGAGCGATTGGAGGCTGTTTTAGCGTTGAAAAGTGGCTTATGTGAAAAATGAGCGTTTCAGAGCGAGAGCAGCCTGTTTTTGCACTAAGCTGCATTTCACTGAAAAAAGGTCTTTCAAACAGGTTTACTAGCCTGAACTGGTTGAATTTGGATCTTCTTCATGGCAAAGGAGTTTTTACCTGGAATTTCATTCATTAAAGGTGAAAAGTGGCTTATGTCAAAAATGAGCGTTTCAGAGCGATTGGAGGCTGTTTTAGCACTGTACAGTCGCCTAAGGCTGAAAAGTGGCTTATGTGAAAAATGAGCGTTTCAGAGCGAGAGCAGCCTGTTTTTGCACTAAGCTGCATTTCACTGAAAAAAGGTCTTTCAAACAGGTTTACTAGCCTGAACTGGTTGAATTTGGATCTTATTCATGGCAAAGGAGTTTTTACCTGGAATTTCATTCATTAAAGGTGAAAAGTGGCTTATGTCAAAAATGAGCGTTTCAGAGCGATTGGAGGCTGTTTTAGCGCTGAAAAGTGGCTTATGTGAAAAATGAGCGTTTCAGAGCGAGAGCAGCCTGTTTTTGCACTAAGCTGCATTTCACTGAAAAAAGGTCTTTCAAACAGGTTTACTAGCCTGAACTGGTTGAATTTGGATCTTCTTCATGGCAAATGAGTTTTTACCTGGAATTTCATTCATTAAGGCTGAAAAGTGGGTTATGTCAAAAATGAGCGTTTCAGAGCGATTGGAGGCTGTTTTAGCGCTGAAAAGTGGCTTATGTGAAAAATGAGCGTTTCAGAGCGATTGGAGGCTGTTTTAGCACTGTACAGTCGCCTAAGGCTGAAAAGTGGCTTATGTGAAAAATGAGCGTTTCAGAGCGAGAGCAGCCTGTTTTTGCACTAAGCTGCATTTCACTGAAAAAAGGTCTTTCAAACAGGTTTACTAGCCTGAACTGGTTGAATTTGGATCTTCTTCATGGCAAAGGAGTTTTTACCTGGAATTTCATTCATTAAAGGTGAAAAGTGGATTATGTCAAAAATGAGCGTTTCAGAGCGATTGGAGGCTGTTTTAGCACTGTACAGTCGCCTAAGGCTGAAAAGTGGCTTATGTGAAAAATGAGCGTTTCAGAGCGAGAGCAGCCTGTTTTTGCACTAAGCTGCATTTCACTGAAAAAAGGTCTTTCAAACAGGTTTACTAGCCTGAACTGGTTGAATTTGGATCTTATTCATGGCAAAGGAGTTTTTACCTGGAATTTCATTCATTAAAGGTGAAAAGTGGCTTATGTCAAAAATGAGCGTTTCAGAGCGATTGGAGGCTGTTTTAGCGCTGAAAAGTGGCTTATGTGAAAAATGAGCGTTTCAGAGCGAGAGCAGCCTGTTTTTGCACTAAGCTGCATTTCACTGAAAAAAGGTCTTTCAAACAGGTTTACTAGCCTGAACTGGTTGAATTTGGATCTTCTTCATGGCAAATGAGTTTTTACCTGGAATTTCATTCATTAAGGCTGAAAAGTGGGTTATGTCAAAAATGAGCGTTTCAGAGCGATTGGAGGCTGTTTTAGCGCTGAAAAGTGGCTTATGTGAAAAATGAGCGTTTCAGAGCGATTGGAGGCTGTTTTAGCACTGTACAGTCGCCTAAGGCTGAAAAGTGGCTTATGTGAAAAATGAGCGTTTCAGAGCGAGAGCAGCCTGTTTTTGCACTAAGCTGCATTTCACTGAAAAAAGGTCTTTCAAACAGGTTTACTAGCCTGAACTGGTTGAATTTGGATCTTCTTCATGGCAAAGGAGTTTTTACCTGGAATTTCATTCATTAAAGGTGAAAAGTGGATTATGTCAAAAATGAGCGTTTCAGAGCGATTGGAGGCTGTTTTAGCACTGTACAGTCGCCTAAGGCTGAAAAGTGGCTTATGTGAAAAATGAGCGTTTCAGAGCGAGAGCAGCCTGTTTTTGCACTAAGCTGCATTTCACTGAAAAAAGGTCTTTCAAACAGGTTTACTAGCCTGAACTGGTTGAATTTGGATCTTATTCATGGCAAAGGAGTTTTTACCTGGAATTTCATTCATTAAAGGTGAAAAGTGGCTTATGTCAAAAATGAGCGTTTCAGAGCGATTGGAGGCTGTTTTAGCGCTGAAAAGTGGCTTATGTGAAAAATGAGCGTTTCAGAGCGAGAGCAGCCTGTTTTTGCACTAAGCTGCATTTCACTGAAAAAAGGTCTTTCAAACAGGTTTACTAGCCTGAACTGGTTGAATTTGGATCTTATTCATGGCAAAGGAGTTTTTACCTGGAATTTCATTCATTAAAGGTGAAAAGTGGCTTATGTCAAAAATGAGCGTTTCAGAGCGATTGGAGGCTGTTTTAGCGCTGAAAAGTGGCTTATGTGAAAAATGAGCGTTTCAGAGCGAGAGCAGCCTGTTTTTGCACTAAGCTGCATTTCACTGAAAAAAGGTCTTTCAAACAGGTTTACTAGCCTGAACTGGTTGAATTTGGATCTTCTTCATGGCAAAGGAGTTTTTACCTGGAATTTCATTCATTAAAGGTGAAAAGTGGCTTATGTCAAAAATGAGCGTTTCAGAGCGATTGGAGGCTGTTTTAGCGCTGAAAAGTGGCTTATGTGAAAAATGAGCGTTTCAGAGCGAGAGCAGCCTGTTTTTGCACTAAGCTGCATTTCACTGAAAAAAGGTCTTTCAAACAGGTTTACTAGCCTGAACTGGTTGAATTTGGATCTTCTTCATGGCAAAGGAGTTTTTACCTGGAATTTCATTCATTAAAGGTGAAAAGTGGGTTATGTCAAAAATGAGCGTTTCAGAGCGATTGGAGGCTGTTTTAGCGTTGAAAAGTGGCTTATGTGAAAAATGAGCGTTTCAGAGCGAGAGCAGCCTGTTTTTGCACTAAGCTGCATTTCACTGAAAAAAGGTCTTTCAAACAGGTTTACTAGCCTGAACTGGTTGAATTTGGATCTTCTTCATGGCAAAGGAGTTTTTACCTGGAATTTCATTCATTAAAGGTGAAAAGTGGCTTATGTCAAAAATGAGCGTTTCAGAGCGATTGGAGGCTGTTTTAGCACTGTACAGTCGCCTAAGGCTGAAAAGTGGCTTATGTGAAAAATGAGCGTTTCAGAGCGAGAGCAGCCTGTTTTTGCACTAAGCTGCATTTCACTGAAAAAAGGTCTTTCAAACAGGTTTACTAGCCTGAACTGGTTGAATTTGGATCTTATTCATGGCAAAGGAGTTTTTACCTGGAATTTCATTCATTAAAGGTGAAAAGTGGCTTATGTCAAAAATGAGCGTTTCAGAGCGATTGGAGGCTGTTTTAGCGCTGAAAAGTGGCTTATGTGAAAAATGAGCGTTTCAGAGCGAGAGCAGCCTGTTTTTGCACTAAGCTGCATTTCACTGAAAAAAGGTCTTTCAAACAGGTTTACTAGCCTGAACTGGTTGAATTTGGATCTTCTTCATGGCAAATGAGTTTTTACCTGGAATTTCATTCATTAAGGCTGAAAAGTGGGTTATGTCAAAAATGAGCGTTTCAGAGCGATTGGAGGCTGTTTTAGCGCTGAAAAGTGGCTTATGTGAAAAATGAGCGTTTCAGAGCGATTGGAGGCTGTTTTAGCACTGTACAGTCGCCTAAGGCTGAAAAGTGGCTTATGTGAAAAATGAGCGTTTCAGAGCGAGAGCAGCCTGTTTTTGCACTAAGCTGCATTTCACTGAAAAAAGGTCTTTCAAACAGGTTTACTAGCCTGAACTGGTTGAATTTGGATCTTCTTCATGGCAAAGGAGTTTTTACCTGGAATTTCATTCATTAAAGGTGAAAAGTGGATTATGTCAAAAATGAGCGTTTCAGAGCGATTGGAGGCTGTTTTAGCACTGTACAGTCGCCTAAGGCTGAAAAGTGGCTTATGTGAAAAATGAGCGTTTCAGAGCGAGAGCAGCCTGTTTTTGCACTAAGCTGCATTTCACTGAAAAAAGGTCTTTCAAACAGGTTTACTAGCCTGAACTGGTTGAATTTGGATCTTATTCATGGCAAAGGAGTTTTTACCTGGAATTTCATTCATTAAAGGTGAAAAGTGGCTTATGTCAAAAATGAGCGTTTCAGAGCGATTGGAGGCTGTTTTAGCGCTGAAAAGTGGCTTATGTGAAAAATGAGCGTTTCAGAGCGAGAGCAGCCTGTTTTTGCACTAAGCTGCATTTCACTGAAAAAAGGTCTTTCAAACAGGTTTACTAGCCTGAACTGGTTGAATTTGGATCTTCTTCATGGCAAAGGAGTTTTTACCTGGAATTTCATTCATTAAAGGTGAAAAGTGGCTTATGTCAAAAATGAGCGTTTCAGAGCGATTGGAGGCTGTTTTAGCGCTGAAAAGTGGCTTATGTGAAAAATGAGCGTTTCAGAGCGAGAGCAGCCTGTTTTTGCACTAAGCTGCATTTCACTGAAAAAAGGTCTTTCAAACAGGTTTACTAGCCTGAACTGGTTGAATTTTGATCTTCTTCATGGCAAAGGAGTTTTTACCTGGAATTTCATTCATTAAAGGTGAAAAGTGGGTTATGTCAAAAATGAGCGTTTCAGAGCGATTGGAGGCTGTTTTAGCGTTGAAAAGTGGCTTATGTGAAAAATGAGCGTTTCAGAGCGAGAGCAGCCTGTTTTTGCACTAAGCTGCATTTCACTGAAAAAAGGTCTTTCAAACAGGTTTACTAGCCTGAACTGGTTGAATTTGGATCTTCTTCATGGCAAAGGAGTTTTTACCTGGAATTTCATTCATTAAAGGTGAAAAGTGGCTTATGTCAAAAATGAGCGTTTCAGAGCGATTGGAGGCTGTTTTAGCACTGTACAGTCGCCTAAGGCTGAAAAGTGGCTTATGTGAAAAATGAGCGTTTCAGAGCGAGAGCAGCCTGTTTTTGCACTAAGCTGCATTTCACTGAAAAAAGGTCTTTCAAACAGGTTTACTAGCCTGAACTGGTTGAATTTGGATCTTCTTCATGGCAAAGGAGTTTTTACCTGGAATTTCATTCATTAAAGGTGAAAAGTGGCTTATGTCAAAAATGAGCGTTTCAGAGCGATTGGAGGCTGTTTTAGCGCTGAAAAGTGGCTTATGTGAAAAATGAGCGTTTCAGAGCGAGAGCAGCCTGTTTTTGCACTAAGCTGCATTTCACTGAAAAAAGGTCTTTCAAACAGGTTTACTAGCCTGAACTGGTTGAATTTGGATCTTCTTCATGGCAAAGGAGTTTTTACCTGGAATTTCATTCATTAAAGGTGAAAAGTGGCTTATGTCAAAAATGAGCGTTTCAGAGCGATTGGAGGCTGTTTTAGCACTGTACAGTCGCCTAAGGCTGAAAAGTGG
This sequence comes from Pagrus pagrus, assembly GCF_965226575.1. Lineage (NCBI taxonomy): Eukaryota > Metazoa > Chordata > Actinopteri > Spariformes > Sparidae > Pagrus > Pagrus pagrus. The sequence goes on along the minus strand of NW_028175233.1, from coordinate 7,511 downwards.
CTTATGTGAAAAATGAGCGTTTCAGAGCGGGAGCAGCCTGTTTTTGCACTAAGCTGCATTTCACTGAAAAAAGGTCTTTCAAACAGGTTTACTAGCCTGAACTGGTTGAATTTGGATCTTATTCATGGCAAAGGAGTTTTTACCTGGAATTTCATTCATTAAAGGTGAAAAGTGGCTTATGTCAAAAATGAGCGTTTCAGAGCGATTGGAGGCTGTTTTAGCGCTGAAAAGTGGCTTATGTGAAAAATGAGCGTTTCAGAGCGAGAGCAGCCTGTTTTTGCACTAAGCTGCATTTCACTGAAAAAAGGTCTTTCAAACAGGTTTACTAGCCTGAACTGGTTGAATTTTGATCTTCTTCATGGCAAATGAGTTTTTACCTGGAATTTCATTCATTAAGGCTGAAAAGTGGGTTATGTCAAAAATGAGCGTTTCAGAGCGATTGGAGGCTGTTTTAGCGCTGAAAAGTGGCTTATGTGAAAAATGAGCGTTTCAGAGCGATTGGAGGCTGTTTTAGCACTGTACAGTCGCCTAAGGCTGAAAAGTGGCTTATGTGAAAAATGAGCGTTTCAGAGCGAGAGCAGCCTGTTTTTGCACTAAGCTGCATTTCACTGAAAAAAGGTCTTTCAAACAGGTTTACTAGCCTGAACTGGTTGAATTTGGATCTTATTCATGGCAAAGGAGTTTTTACCTGGAATTTCATTCATTAAAGGTGAAAAGTGGCTTATGTCAAAAATGAGCGTTTCAGAGCGATTGGAGGCTGTTTTAGCGCTGAAAAGTGGCTTATGTGAAAAATGAGCGTTTCAGAGCGAGAGCAGCCTGTTTTTGCACTAAGCTGCATTTCACTGAAAAAAGGTCTTTCAAACAGGTTTACTAGCCTGAACTGGTTGAATTTTGATCTTCTTCATGGCAAAGGAGTTTTTACCTGGAATTTCATTCATTAAAGGTGAAAAGTGGGTTATGTCAAAAATGAGCGTTTCAGAGCGATTGGAGGCTGTTTTAGCGTTGAAAAGTGGCTTATGTGAAAAATGAGCGTTTCAGAGCGAGAGCAGCCTGTTTTTGCACTAAGCTGCATTTCACTGAAAAAAGGTCTTTCAAACAGGTTTACTAGCCTGAACTGGTTGAATTTGGATCTTCTTCATGGCAAAGGAGTTTTTACCTGGAATTTCATTCATTAAAGGTGAAAAGTGGCTTATGTCAAAAATGAGCGTTTCAGAGCGATTGGAGGCTGTTTTAGCACTGTACAGTCGCCTAAGGCTGAAAAGTGGCTTATGTGAAAAATGAGCGTTTCAGAGCGAGAGCAGCCTGTTTTTGCACTAAGCTGCATTTCACTGAAAAAAGGTCTTTCAAACAGGTTTACTAGCCTGAACTGGTTGAATTTGGATCTTCTTCATGGCAAAGGAGTTTTTACCTGGAATTTCATTCATTAAAGGTGAAAAGTGGCTTATGTCAAAAATGAGCGTTTCAGAGCGATTGGAGGCTGTTTTAGCGCTGAAAAGTGGCTTATGTGAAAAATGAGCGTTTCAGAGCGAGAGCAGCCTGTTTTTGCACTAAGCTGCATTTCACTGAAAAAAGGTCTTTCAAACAGGTTTACTAGCCTGAACTGGTTGAATTTGGATCTTCTTCATGGCAAAGGAGTTTTTACCTGGAATTTCATTCATTAAAGGTGAAAAGTGGCTTATGTCAAAAATGAGCGTTTCAGAGCGATTGGAGGCTGTTTTAGCACTGTACAGTCGCCTAAGGCTGAAAAGTGGCTTATGTGAAAAATGAGCGTTTCAGAGCGAGAGCAGCCTGTTTTTGCACTAAGCTGCATTTCACTGAAAAAAGGTCTTTCAAACAGGTTTACTAGCCTGAACTGGTTGAATTTGGATCTTATTCATGGCAAAGGAGTTTTTACCTGGAATTTCATTCATTAAAGGTGAAAAGTGGCTTATGTCAAAAATGAGCGTTTCAGAGCGATTGGAGGCTGTTTTAGCGCTGAAAAGTGGCTTATGTGAAAAATGAGCGTTTCAGAGCGAGAGCAGCCTGTTTTTGCACTAAGCTGCATTTCACTGAAAAAAGGTCTTTCAAACAGGTTTACTAGCCTGAACTGGTTGAATTTTGATCTTCTTCATGGCAAATGAGTTTTTACCTGGAATTTCATTCATTAAGGCTGAAAAGTGGGTTATGTCAAAAATGAGCGTTTCAGAGCGATTGGAGGCTGTTTTAGCGCTGAAAAGTGGCTTATGTGAAAAATGAGCGTTTCAGAGCGATTGGAGGCTGTTTTAGCACTGTACAGTCGCCTAAGGCTGAAAAGTGGCTTATGTGAAAAATGAGCGTTTCAGAGCGAGAGCAGCCTGTTTTTGCACTAAGCTGCATTTCACTGAAAAAAGGTCTTTCAAACAGGTTTACTAGCCTGAACTGGTTGAATTTGGATCTTCTTCATGGCAAAGGAGTTTTTACCTGGAATTTCATTCATTAAAGGTGAAAAGTGGATTATGTCAAAAATGAGCGTTTCAGAGCGATTGGAGGCTGTTTTAGCACTGTACAGTCGCCTAAGGCTGAAAAGTGGCTTATGTGAAAAATGAGCGTTTCAGAGCGAGAGCAGCCTGTTTTTGCACTAAGCTGCATTTCACTGAAAAAAGGTCTTTCAAACAGGTTTACTAGCCTGAACTGGTTGAATTTGGATCTTATTCATGGCAAAGGAGTTTTTACCTGGAATTTCATTCATTAAAGGTGAAAAGTGGCTTATGTCAAAAATGAGCGTTTCAGAGCGATTGGAGGCTGTTTTAGCGCTGAAAAGTGGCTTATGTGAAAAATGAGCGTTTCAGAGCGAGAGCAGCCTGTTTTTGCACTAAGCTGCATTTCACTGAAAAAAGGTCTTTCAAACAGGTTTACTAGCCTGAACTGGTTGAATTTGGATCTTATTCATGGCAAAGGAGTTTTTACCTGGAATTTCATTCATTAAAGGTGAAAAGTGGCTTATGTCAAAAATGAGCGTTTCAGAGCGATTGGAGGCTGTTTTAGCGCTGAAAAGTGGCTTATGTGAAAAATGAGCGTTTCAGAGCGAGAGCAGCCTGTTTTTGCACTAAGCTGCATTTCACTGAAAAAAGGTCTTTCAAACAGGTTTACTAGCCTGAACTGGTTGAATTTGGATCTTCTTCATGGCAAAGGAGTTTTTACCTGGAATTTCATTCATTAAAGGTGAAAAGTGGCTTATGTCAAAAATGAGCGTTTCAGAGCGATTGGAGGCTGTTTTAGCGCTGAAAAGTGGCTTATGTGAAAAATGAGCGTTTCAGAGCGAGAGCAGCCTGTTTTTGCACTAAGCTGCATTTCACTGAAAAAAGGTCTTTCAAACAGGTTTACTAGCCTGAACTGGTTGAATTTGGATCTTCTTCATGGCAAAGGAGTTTTTACCTGGAATTTCATTCATTAAAGGTGAAAAGTGGGTTATGTCAAAAATGAGCGTTTCAGAGCGATTGGAGGCTGTTTTAGCGTTGAAAAGTGGCTTATGTGAAAAATGAGCGTTTCAGAGCGAGAGCAGCCTGTTTTTGCACTAAGCTGCATTTCACTGAAAAAAGGTCTTTCAAACAGGTTTACTAGCCTGAACTGGTTGAATTTGGATCTTCTTCATGGCAAAGGAGTTTTTACCTGGAATTTCATTCATTAAAGGTGAAAAGTGGCTTATGTCAAAAATGAGCGTTTCAGAGCGATTGGAGGCTGTTTTAGCACTGTACAGTCGCCTAAGGCTGAAAAGTGGCTTATGTGAAAAATGAGCGTTTCAGAGCGAGAGCAGCCTGTTTTTGCACTAAGCTGCATTTCACTGAAAAAAGGTCTTTCAAACAGGTTTACTAGCCTGAACTGGTTGAATTTGGATCTTATTCATGGCAAAGGAGTTTTTACCTGGAATTTCATTCATTAAAGGTGAAAAGTGGCTTATGTCAAAAATGAGCGTTTCAGAGCGATTGGAGGCTGTTTTAGCGCTGAAAAGTGGCTTATGTGAAAAATGAGCGTTTCAGAGCGAGAGCAGCCTGTTTTTGCACTAAGCTGCATTTCACTGAAAAAAGGTCTTTCAAACAGGTTTACTAGCCTGAACTGGTTGAATTTGGATCTTCTTCATGGCAAAGGAGTTTTTACCTGGAATTTCATTCATTAAAGGTGAAAAGTGGCTTATGTCAAAAATGAGCGTTTCAGAGCGATTGGAGGCTGTTTTAGCACTGTACAGTCGCCTAAGGCTGAAAAGTGGCTTATGTGAAAAATGAGCGTTTCAGAGCGAGAGCAGCCTGTTTTTGCACTAAGCTGCATTTCACTGAAAAAAGGTCTTTCAAACAGGTTTACTAGCCTGAACTGGTTGAATTTGGATCTTCTTCATGGCAAAGGAGTTTTTACCTGGAATTTCATTCATTAAAGGTGAAAAGTGGCTTATGTCAAAAATGAGCGTTTCAGAGCGATTGGAGGCTGTTTTAGCGCTGAAAAGTGGCTTATGTGAAAAATGAGCGTTTCAGAGCGAGAGCAGCCTGTTTTTGCACTAAGCTGCATTTCACTGAAAAAAGGTCTTTCAAACAGGTTTACTAGCCTGAACTGGTTGAATTTGGATCTTCTTCATGGCAAAGGAGTTTTTACCTGGAATTTCATTCATTAAAGGTGAAAAGTGGCTTATGTCAAAAATGAGCGTTTCAGAGCGATTGGAGGCTGTTTTAGCACTGTACAGTCGCCTAAGGCTGAAAAGTGGCTTATGTGAAAAATGAGCGTTTCAGAGCGAGAGCAGCCTGTTTTTGCACTAAGCTGCATTTCACTGAAAAAAGGTCTTTCAAACAGGTTTACTAGCCTGAACTGGTTGAATTTGGATCTTCTTCATGGCAAAGGAGTTTTTACCTGGAATTTCATTCATTAAAGGTGAAAAGTGGCTTATGTCAAAAATGAGCGTTTCAGAGCGATTGGAGGCTGTTTTAGCGCTGAAAAGTGGCTTATGTGAAAAATGAGCGTTTCAGAGCGAGAGCAGCCTGTTTTTGCACTAAGCTGCATTTCACTGAAAAAAGGTCTTTCAAACAGGTTTACTAGCCTGAACTGGTTGAATTTGGATCTTCTTCATGGCAAAGGAGTTTTTACCTGGAATTTCATTCATTAAAGGTGAAAAGTGGCTTATGTCAAAAATGAGCGTTTCAGAGCGATTGGAGGCTGTTTTAGCACTGTACAGTCGCCTAAGGCTGAAAAGTGGCTTATGTGAAAAATGAGCGTTTCAGAGCGAGAGCAGCCTGTTTTTGCACTAAGCTGCATTTCACTGAAAAAAGGTCTTTCAAACAGGTTTACTAGCCTGAACTGGTTGAATTTGGATCTTCTTCATGGCAAAGGAGTTTTTACCTGGAATTTCATTCATTAAAGGTGAAAAGTGGATTATGTCAAAAATGAGCGTTTCAGAGCGATTGGAGGCTGTTTTAGCACTGTACAGTCGCCTAAGGCTGAAAAGTGGCTTATGTGAAAAATGAGCGTTTCAGAGCGAGAGCAGCCTGTTTTTGCACTAAGCTGCATTTCACTGAAAAAAGGTCTTTCAAACAGGTTTACTAGCCTGAACTGGTTGAATTTGGATCTTCTTCATGGCAAAGGAGTTTTTACCTGGAATTTCATTCATTAAAGGTGAAAAGTGGCTTATGTCAAAAATGAGCGTTTCAGAGCGATTGGAGGCTGTTTTAGCACTGTACAGTCGCCTAAGGCTGAAAAGTGGCTTATGTGAAAAATGAGCGTTTCAGAGCGAGAGCAGCCTGTTTTTGCACTAAGCTGCATTTCACTGAAAAAAGGTCTTTCAAACAGGTTTACTAGCCTGAACTGGTTGAATTTGGATCTTCTTCATGGCAAAGGAGTTTTTACCTGGAATTTCATTCATTAAAGGTGAAAAGTGGCTTATGTCAAAAATGAGCGTTTCAGAGCGATTGGAGGCTGTTTTAGCGCTGAAAAGTGGCTTATGTGAAAAATGAGCGTTTCAGAGCGAGAGCAGCCTGTTTTTGCACTAAGCTGCATTTCACTGAAAAAAGGTCTTTCAAACAGGTTTACTAGCCTGAACTGGTTGAATTTGGATCTTCTTCATGGCAAAGGAGTTTTTACCTGGAATTTCATTCATTAAAGGTGAAAAGTGGCTTATGTCAAAAATGAGCGTTTCAGAGCGATTGGAGGCTGTTTTAGCACTGTACAGTCGCCTAAGGCTGAAAAGTGGCTTATGTGAAAAATGAGCGTTTCAGAGCGAGAGCAGCCTGTTTTTGCACTAAGCTGCATTTCACTGAAAAAAGGTCTTTCAAACAGGTTTACTAGCCTGAACTGGTTGAATTTGGATCTTCTTCATGGCAAAGGAGTTTTTACCTGGAATTTCATTCATTAAAGGTGAAAAGTGGCTTATGTCAAAAATGAGCGTTTCAGAGCGATTGGAGGCTGTTTTAGCGCTGAAAAGTGGCTTATGTGAAAAATGAGCGTTTCAGAGCGAGAGCAGCCTGTTTTTGCACTAAGCTGCATTTCACTGAAAAAAGGTCTTTCAAACAGGTTTACTAGCCTGAACTGGTTGAATTTGGATCTTCTTCATGGCAAAGGAGATTTTACCTGGAATTTCATTCATTAAAGGTGAAAAGTGGCTTATGTCAAAAATGAGCGTTTCAGAGCGATTGGAGGCTGTTTTAGCACTGTACAGTCGCCTAAGGCTGAAAAGTGGCTTATGTGAAAAATGAGCGTTTCAGAGCGAGAGCAGCCTGTTTTTGCACTAAGCTGCATTTCACTGAAAAAAGGTCTTTCAAACAGGTTTACTAGCCTGAACTGGTTGAATTTGGATCTTCTTCATGGCAAAGGAGTTTTTACCTGGAATTTCATTCATTAAAGGTGAAAAGTGGATTATGTCAAAAATGAGCGTTTCAGAGCGATTGGAGGCTGTTTTAGCACTGTACAGTCGCCTAAGGCTGAAAAGTGGCTTATGTGAAAAATGAGCGTTTCAGAGCGAGAGCAGCCTGTTTTTGCACTAAGCTGCATTTCACTGAAAAAAGGTCTTTCAAACAGGTTTACTAGCCTGAACTGGTTGAATTTGGATCTTCTTCATGGCAAAGGAGTTTTTACCTGGAATTTCATTCATTAAAGGTGAAAAGTGGCTTATGTCAAAAATGAGCGTTTCAGAGCGATTGGAGGCTGTTTTAGCACTGTACAGTCGCCTAAGGCTGAAAAGTGGCTTATGTGAAAAATGAGCGTTTCAGAGCGAGAGCAGCCTGTTTTTGCACTAAGCTGCATTTCACTGAAAAAAGGTCTTTCAAACAGGTTTACTAGCCTGAACTGGTTGAATTTGGATCTTCTTCATGGCAAAGGAGTTTTTACCTGGAATTTCATTCATTAAAGGTGAAAAGTGGCTTATGTCAAAAATGAGCGTTTCAGAGCGATTGGAGGCTGTTTTAGCGCTGAAAAGTGGCTTATGTGAAAAATGAGCGTTTCAGAGCGAGAGCAGCCTGTTTTTGCACTAAGCTGCATTTCACTGAAAAAAGGTCTTTCAAACAGGTTTACTAGCCTGAACT